>NC_139623.1:26148498-26238498 GCF_964638095.1 Poromitra crassiceps | reverse complement strand
GCAAAAGAAAAGATTGGAGGATTTACAGTGGACTCAATTAAAACTCGGTGATATTGAGCTGCCGACTCGTGCCGAGGACAGAGAGAGAGGGAGAGAGCTTGTGACAGATCGGCTGTGGTGCCAACGACCCTCCGGGTTATAGCAGGTGAAGGTGAATAGCCTATTGCAAGATGTACAAGTTTTCTTATTTCATTTACCATAACCCCTCCTTGCAATGTGATAAAAGTTTCTCAGTGAATTATAGTTGATTGCCTCACTGAATAATCTGCTGGTTACCCAATTTTAGCAGCAGAAACTGTGTGATTACTATGGTAATGACTGAGCAGGGGTAATTTGCTGTATATGGGGCTGTTCACACATAACGTTTGCATTTTTGCATGGAAAAAGCGCTACCTGGAGCATTTTTTGTCAGGAGAGGGACTGACTGTGATATTAGGTGACGCTAAGCGAACATCTAAAGCCTACCTCAGACAGTATCTCCGATGGTTGGATGGATGGCATTAGCGCTTTGGAGCAGACAAGTTGTGAAACAAGCGAATGCATTTCCAATAGCCTACATGTCCATTGTCCAGCAATGTCAGGTTATTGTCCAGTATCATCCATTATACTTTATGATCACTGTTACATTAACGTAAATCCACGGATTACAAGGTCGGGTGTTCTGCCAAAAAGTGAAAACTGACCAGTGTGATTAACGTTACAGCTACAGCTGAATAGTGATCACCATGAAGCGATTGTCTCCCAAAAAGTGATTCTTTCTCCACATTTCTTGTGACTACCGTTATGGGAAACGACAGTGTAGTCAGTAAACTAGCGTTCGTGCAAAGTTTTGAATGAGTTTTATCGGGGGTGCGCTATGAAGAAGTCTGCGTCTCCTTCGGGAGCAAAAGTAAATAGCTTATTGATGCACGTTGGAGGAGAAAAGGTATTTCAACGAATGAAGCAGCAAACCTTGTATCAAAATACTCGTGATGTTATATGGCGTGAAACTGTGGCTGTAACGCATTACTCAAAATAAATAAGGTTACGTTACAATAAGCGTTTTATTTTGAAAGCAACAAAGCGGACGATGTACTTGTACATTCTGGCTGACTTGACGCCCGTGCAGTTCATGCTGCCAGATCCACATGACGATGCGTGCGTAGATCTTCTAGACCATTTTTAAAGGGGTGCGGAGTGGGGCGAGTACCCTAACAGCAGAAACGTTACTCGACTACTGACTTTATGAACGAGTGCTCGAGTACCCGAGTACTCGCGCCCATCCCTAGTAGGAACGGGGCTCCCCATGCACCCCGAAATATATATTTTTCTAATGTAGATTTTTGTACTCCTCAAGGTGTCTAATAAGCAAATTTTGTTGTTACCCCGTTGAAATAGTGTCCCATGGGTCCATTTGGCGGCCATCTTTGCGGCATATTGCAATGTCTGACGAAAATGGATAAGGGTCATAACTTTTGAACTAGACATCATACAGAGACAAAATACACCACTTTTCTGTATGATTTTGGCATGAGAAATTGATTGAGAGGGTTGTTTTCATGATTTTAACAGGTTTGGTATAGTAAAACTCGAAACAATATGAAAAAAGTGTATAATTTACACTCAAAATCTTGCAGAAAAATCTGTCTACATATTAGTCCATGAACCAGAAGGGTTGTGAATAATGCTCATATTGATTTTTGGCAAGGTATACATCTCTATAGTTAGAAAATATGTGATAGCATTGCACCAATGGTAGCTAAATGTGTGTTATCATTCGATTTATAACACCATACAAAACATACTTTTCAAACAGTTGAGGGACTTAAAGAAATTTGAGGCTAAGTTCATGCAAATCAAGTCTAAAAGCACCAGATTTAGCCCAGAATTAGCCCAGGGCATGTTCTAACAATTTAGCCAGATCACCCGAGACGGTGACCCCCGGGGTCCAAATCCAATATGACCACTGACCGAAAAAGCTTTTGGCTATAACTATGAAAGAGATGAGCTAGAAATACAGACTTGGTGTCTATCTTATGTTTTTTGACCATTAGAAAGGTATTGGAATGCTTATCTTTACTAGGGAAGATGTGTATGCCCCTAATCTGCATATTTCCAAGATGGTGGCTACCTGAATATGAGTTTTACGATGACTGTTGATGCTTTTAGCAAACTCAGTGTCCATTTTATAGAGTTTTAGAAACACATTGTAATACTCAGATTTATGATTGAATCGATCTACAGCAGCATTTATACTGTAGGCCTATTTATCTCCTTGTTTCTGAGAGAAAACATAAAATCATAAATATTTGTATAAATAAAAATAAATCAATAATGTTAGGCTACAAACATGCACAGCATGCACAGGTAACCAAGAACATGAATGAAAAACAAATTGCTCATTGAGTGCCAGCCACTTTTGGAGAACGGACGCTCCCAGTGCCAGAGTTTCAGAGCGTTTTCAGTGATTTCTCGAGGCCCACAGAATATTGTGTGATATTACTATGTAAACACAGAACACGCAAAAAGAACGATGAGACTCTCTTCTATCATCAGCAAAAACAGGTTTATTGATATCATTTTCCATTCTTTAGTTATCAGCCGGAGAAGATAGGTTGTTTTGAGCAAAAAGACACGTTTCAATTTAGAATCTGAGATATTCAGCCTTTTGTGAAAGGAAGCATTTCAAGCACATCATTGACTCTGAAGCTTGATTTAACCAAAAACAGCCGTTTTTTTCTAGAAGCTGAGATAATGAGCCTTTTGTGAAATTAAACATTTCAAGCACATCACTGACTAGCTAATATTTTCTGATGTAGTCACACCTCAAAAATAATTTCCTTCAATAAAACAGTGAAGGCCAGGGAATTTTGTTTGGCAGAATAATATTTTTTAGCTGCAACCAGCAGCGCTGGCCCCTGCGTGCGCTGCTGGTTGCAGCTTCTTGCTGGTCTTGATTTGCTGCTGGTGGGCATCGGATATTCTGGCTTGCGTTTGCCAATCCTGTCCTGCTGTCTGGGTCTGTCTGGGTCAGTGTTGTGTGCTGCTCTGCGTGCCCCACCCCCCCCCCCCCCCCCTCAACTGCAAACCCCTCCTCCATGGGAGTGTCTCTGGTGGCTTTCTGCTGCGTTTGCTGTGCACAGTGAAGGGTGCGCTACATCCAGCTTTTTTACAGCGTTCCGCGTGTGTTTGTCACCGGCTCCCATGCTTCCAGTTGAGAATAATAACAACTCCACGGCTGATCATGCGGATGGGCTATCGCAACGGACACGGAGGGGCTCAATTGTGGCAGCAGATTGGCTGCTGCAGGCACAGCTAACGTTATGCTTCATGCATATCGATGCATACGGATGCGATGCGATTTCCGTTTCCCCAACGACTTCTTCTTTGTTTTTTCCTCGCCTTTCTGTAATCTGGAGAGCACTGTCGCCACCTAAGGGTTCTGTAAAATAGGTTATACACATTCAATAGCTCCCATATTGTAAGAGGCGATGTAAGAGGCTTAGATCCACGTCCCACCGTCAAAAAACGCAATTGACGAACATACTCGTCCTTGGCACTCTACGTTACTAAACCAATTGACGAACATACTCGTCCTTGGCACTCAATGAGTTAACAGCAGCATATTTCAGTAGCAGCCTCTTTTTAGAACAAAAAACTGTAAATACACGTCCCTCTTCAGAATCTGATGGACTGTCCAGGTTCAGGCCCGGCGGCCGCCGTAACGTTATCCACGTTGGCTGTCACATCATCATCATCATCATCATCGTCATCATCAGACCAGGCAGCAGAGCTAGTACTAGCAACTTCAGTAGCACTCAGTGGTGCTAGCTGCCGCGCTAACAACAGGTTGTTGTCCGTTAGCAGTTTTTTGTCTCTTTACAAAACCGAAGTTATCAAGGCTTATAAACCCGCGGCTTCAGTCTTTTTTTCGGCGGCATGGTAACGCTGCTAGCTAAAGATGAATTGTTAGCTCAGCCAGGGCAGGGCAGGCTGGTTGACATCACGTGATGTTGCACACACCTTGGCTTCTTCTCCACCAGTATGGGTTGTAGTAGTAGAACACGTGGGTGACGCATGGTGGCTTGGAGGTGAAATGCAGCCTATTTCACACAAACAACAATTCACACGGTAGTTTTGGAAAACTGAAAACATGTGTCTTATTTAGCCTATTTATCTAGTTAACACATTCACTGCCAACAGTTTTTTTTTTTACTGTAGGTAGCTTCTGCCAAGGGTTTTTTTGAGGATTCTGGCTCATCTTTCAAGAGCCGAGGATTATTTTCTGCTAGGAATTTGTGAACACAAAATATCTCAAAAGAACTAATAGAATGTGTGCTTTCTCTGTCTAAAAGAGTTAGTTTGTAGAGTTAGTAGTTATGTAGGCATTAGCAGTTGAATAGCATGGTTTCAGCGTCTGAAAAGGAAAGTTGAGATAAATGCCTTTTTGTGAAATTCGATAGAACAATCACTTTAACCATTTATTTTTGGCATCAGTAACACATCAGACATCTAAACAATAGTTCTGAACAGTAATTTCCTCCATAACACCACCCCCACCCCCCTCTCCTTCAAACTCCTCCCTCCGTGTGTGTTCTCCTCCTCCCTCCGTGGCTCTGCAGCGGGCGTGTCACAAGCGAGTTCTGCTGTCTGTGCTGCCTGGCTGCTGGCGGCCGCTCTTTGGGCGAGTCTGGATGGGGCTCGTTCGTTTTCGGTTGTGAGCTCAGCTGGAATGAAGCTGCGTGCGATTCTGGGCTTTCTGCTGGTGTTTCAAAGTGTGTTGCACCCATAATCTATTATGCAAATTTGCAATCCCCCACCGCCAGCTCCCAGCGCGAAAGCGAAAAGCGTTTTCGCCAATCCATTTTCATGAGAATGGCTTCCTCACACTGCTGTCTTTGCTTGGCTTTCTCTCGTCTGGAGAGCACTGTCGCCACTTAGTGGGTCGGTAAAATAGGTTAGACACATTCAATAGCTCCCATATTTTTATAGGAGATGTAAAAGGGTTTGATCCACGTCCCACCGTCAAAATTTTTTTTTTTTTTTGACGAGAACGAACGAACGGTTTTGACGGCAGTCAACCGTTGGATTTTTTTTTGACGAGATATCTCGTCGACGGCAGTGAACGTGTTAACATCAATAATTTAATTCTTACATTGAAAAATAAATTATTTGATAGGAAAAAAAGAAAAAAAAAAAGCTATATTGTGGGGGTCCCACAGGTGTTATTGACTATGGGGTCCCAGACTCTAGCTATGGGGTCCAAGACCCCATAGGTCCCCCCATAACTCGAACCCTGGTTGCTGCTACTTGTCCCTTCTCCCCGCTGTAAAGTCTCTCTGGAGGCTGTGACTACTGCTGGCTACTAAAGACAGCAGCAATTAACTTATTTCAACACCTCCAAAAAGCACAGAGTTTGAGCACTGAGCAGCGTGGTGCACTGCGGGCTGTGCAAGGTAACGATTACCACAACACACACGCGCGCGCACACGAATAAAGACGTTATCGCCGGACGCTGAAATGTTGCCTTTATAGTTCACATAACAACAAAACAACACGTGAGGCCATCGACTAACTTTACCAGGACTCACCTCCAAAAGGGCACCGAGTGCTCAATCAAATCCACCAGTGTCAAGTGACTTCAGGTTAGCAAGCAACAGCCAGGAAGTTAGGCATAGCAAGTTAGGCTAAAACAGGAAGTTGGGTTGTTCTGCCTTCAGAGTAAAAGCGTAATTTGTCACTTATGAAAAAAATAGAGAAAAAAAGAGCTCTTTAGTGCAACAAATGTTATAATAGTATAATAGTATAGAAGTATAATAGTATAAAACGTGGTGCTGGTACTGGGAGTCCATGACCAAGACTTGGGAACCTTACTGCCCAAGCCCAATTTATGCTTCGTCTGCTGACACTTTTGAAACAGTCGCCGACAGAAATGAGGACTTGAGTCGACACTTTCAAGTGTCGGCGAGCAGTGTCTGCTACCTGGTGAAATGTCTAGTGTCGCTGACTACGTCATAGTATCACGCAAGTCTGATTGGCTATATAGACGGCACGCGCTTCCTTGTTTTGGTTGGGGTCCACCCACTAGTTTTCGCTCAATTGAAATGAATGAACGTGTCCCCGCTATTTTTATCAGCCTGTCCTTGATGTATGACTCCGTGAAAATCACAAAGAACGTCGTGACCGATTTCCCAGAGAGAGAGGAGGTGAGTTGTGTGGTTGTGTGCTGTTTATATGCGGCTGCAGCCAAGTACGTTACATCTTGCCTCCGAGGTGGTTTCACTGTGCATTTCGTTCCCTCTCATCTCTTGACTGTCTGCAGCTGCTTATAGCGTTCGGGTGTCACGTGACCGCTGAACCGAGGCGAGCGTCTTCTGAAGTATAAATGCAACACCATGAGCGACACTTTCTTTTTCGTCTGCGACCATCTGCTGAGCGACACTTTATAATAAGTATAAATTAAGCTTAAGCCATTATTCTCTGCTGCGGCTGCAAAAGGTCATGTAGTGGGCACTGTGAATGTTGTAAAACTGGAGCCCATGGCACCTCAATGTGGATGCAAGAGTGCCTGTACCAACAATGAGGGTCGAGAAAACAATATTTGAGTAATCTGGCTGTGGATATAAGAATATAAACAAAAACCACTTTTATCCAAAATCAGTCACCCTGGTAAATCAAAAGGACTGAGCACATCTAACTCAATCTAACTTACCCCCCCTTCCCCAACACATGGACATACCTAAGTGTTACTCACTTGTACATATAGGCACTCAGCATTTTTATTATTTTGTTCTGTTGTTTTTGTTTCTGATATTGTAATATTTTGTTCAAATTCTAAACACCTTTGGTCAGTATTGATAGCATTTCACATTTATGGAGAGCATTGATGCACAGACTGGCTATTATTACCTGTAACAATGGGAATGGGTTCTACTCTATTTATCTAATTGTTTCAATAAAATCTGTAAGATACTGTAGGTCGTTTGTTTCAACCAGTGATGGTAACTCATTCTTACAACTCTACACTCAATCTGGGTGAAAGTGTATGTAAAAAAGAAATGAGATAGCGGCCATATTGGTAGCCTACTTACTATGCAAAGTAGAGTGCTATAGATAGATTCAATCATAAATCTGAGTATTACAATGTGTTTCTAAAACTATAAAATGGACACCGAGTTTGCTAAAAGCATCAACAAATGGACACCGAGTTTGCTAACACCGAGTTTGCTAAAAGCATCAACAGTTATGGTAAAACTCATAATCAGGTAGCCGTCATCATCAAATATGCAGATTAGGGGTCCACACACATCTTCCCTAGTAAAGATAAGCATTACAACCCCTTTCTAATGGTCAAAAAACATAAGATAGACACCAAGTCTGTATTTCGAGCTCATCTCTTTCAAAAGTTATAGCCAAAAGCTTTTTCGGGCAGTGGTCATATTGGATTTGGCCGCCATGACCCCGGGGGTCACCGGCTTGGGCACTCTCGCTCAATTGTTAGAGCATGCCCTGGGCTAATTCTGCGCAAAATCTGGTGCTTTTAGACTTGATTTGCATGAACCTAGCCTCATATTTTCCTAAGCCCCTCAACTATTAGGTTTGAAAAGTATGTTTTGTATGGTGTTATAAATCAAGTGATAACACACATTTAGCTACCATTGGTGCAATGCTATCACATATTTTCTAACCCTAGAGATGTATACCTTGCCAAAAATCACTATGAGCATTATTCCCAACCCTTCTGGCTCATGGACTAATATGTAGACAGATTTTTTTTTGCAAGATTTTGAGTGTAAATTATACTATTTTTTCATATTGTTTTGAGTTTTACTATACCAAACCAGTTAAAATCATGAAAACAACCCTCTCAATCAATTTCCCATGCCAAAATCATACAGAAAAGTGGTGTCATTTGTCTCTGTATGATGTCTAGTTCAAAAGTTATGACCCAAGTTATCCATTCTCGTCAGACATTGCAATATGCCGCAAAGATGGCCACCAAACGGACCCATGGGACACTATTTCAACGGGGTAACAACATTTTTTGCCTATTAGACACCTTGATGAGTTCAAAAATCTACATTAGAAAAATATATATTTTGGGTGCATGGGGAGCCCCGTTCCTACTGGACTCAGTACAACTATAACAGGCATGCGCTTGTCCACGCCCCGGCGTTAAACGAGCGCAAACGCTAAATTACCGCTTTTGCGAAGATAGGGCCCATATAGGCTTTTGGTTCTATCAAAGCCTTTATTTTTTGTATTGAGTGATACACGTTAATAAAACACTCATCATATTATATCAGAAGTTATTTGTTTTGTGTTCACAATAGTGATGTCAGTTAGATTTGATTTAGATCAGGTGGAAGCGTTTTTCAATCAAAGGTGAAACGACACAGATATTATGGTTTATAGATATTTATTTATAGATATTATGGTTTATACAGTTTTATGTTATACTGTTTGTGAAGCATCTTTGAGTAACTAGAAAAGCGTTATATAAGTCATATGTATTATTATTATTATAGAGCCACTGTAACGTTAGCCGGCTGTTTTCAGAGCCACCGACCGACACAAAACCTGGACGTTTCATTTCGGGTAAAACATGAGGGTTTTTTATATGGATTGCGCCAGCTCTGGGAGTATGAATTGCTTTGAATGCGCGATATTCGGTCACAATAAATATGCTGCTTGCTGAGCGGGGAGGCTACACCGGTGCCTGAGGTAACGTTGAGCTAACAGTCCGCCCTCTAATGTGTCCAAGTCAGTCCAACCAGTCGTCCGTATTCAGCAAATGTTCGTTCCGCTCTGTCGGCTTAACATTATAGACATTGGTGCGCAAATTACCCTGATCAGTGATGTCACTCGAGCAATTGTGATGTCATCATTTCTAGAGCACTCGATGATGTCATCAGTGACATCAACTGATCCAGTTGGTACCATCAGGTGTTTGATTTTTATGACTCAGCAAGTCTTGTTACACAAAATGGGGAGGGGAAAAAAAACAAAAAAACAAACAGTGAATGGCCATTAGTATGTGGTGTCACTGTAACGTTTACTACAAATCTGTAACAGGATCAGAATATAGTTTATCTTAGTCCTAAACTGTTTGTGCGTACTAATAGAATTTTGACTACCCGAAATGTAACAATAAATCTTTGTAGATCTGCATGGGAAACTGAGACTGTAGGCTGCAGTCGGGTAGAGTTCGTTCTTCTTGTAAATGTGACCGCAGTCAGTCCCCTCCTCATCACTTTTTAGTGGCCTGACGGCCTGCCTGTACTGTGTCTGTGTGTGTGTGTGTGTGTGTGTGTGTGTGTGTGTGTGTGTGTGTGTGTGTGTATGTGTGTGTGTGTGTGTGTGTGTGTGTGTGTCTGTGTCTGTGTCTGTGTGTGTGTGTGTGTGTGTGTGTGTGTGTGTGTGTGTGTGTGTGTGTGTGTGTGTGTGTGTGTGCGTGCGCGCGCGCGGTGCAACCGGAGGAAGCAGACTGGCATTCTGGTTTCCTTTCCACGGCTCTATAAAGCTGGGGACCATTTGTTAACTGTCAGTTGGTTAGCCTCTGTCCCCACTCTAACCCGAAATAAAAACCACTGGACATCTGTACCAGCTTTGAGAAGGTGAAGCAGGGCCTTTACCTTCGCCAGCTGTGAGCCATAGCAGTTGATGCCAGTTGGTGGGCTCTTTCATCCAAAGTGCTCAATCACCATTGAATTAACTACACGTGAATGTTGAAGGAGAGTGAGTCACATCCTTATTTGGTAAAACCCATCATGGACAGCCTCTGGAAGCCTTCTGGGCATTGTCCTCATTATGGCCTTGGCCCCCAGCAGAACACAGGCTAGCTTGGATCTGTTTCTAGTGAAAACCATGATGTCATGTGTCCATGCAAAATTGACGTATAGCTCCTATTGCAGAAGTGTCACTGATCTCCTGTAGTAACTGTTTGTTGGGATTTGCTTAGATCCTCCAGTGGGGCTAATCAAACCTGATCCTTTCTTTCAAAAGTTTTTTTCTTCTAAATATTTATTTGCTGCTTTCCGTTAATTTTGAGAGAAGACAATGGATTTGTGCCAAACTGCATTCTACCTTTTGCTCAACATCAGGCGCCGTATCCACAAAGCTTCCTAGTACTAAGCTTTTGTTCACACCATATCGCCAAAGCCATGCTAAAGCCACGCTGAAGCTAAGCTCACGCTAAACCGGTCACACAAGAAGCACTCTCTTTTCCTCAGCAACTCGCTCGGTGCCCCTTGCCCCCACCCACAACTTGCATTGACTTCATGCCTGGCAGTTTCATGCTTCACACTTTGTAAATAGAACAGAATCCTGAATGATCGCTTCAGCGCAGCTCCAGTGTAGCTTCAGCGTGGCGTGCGGCTGGTGTGAACGCTCTCACCTGTTAACAAGGATGCCGAAATGAAGCTGCAGGGCTTCAGCGTAGCTTGACCGTGGCTTTGGCATATGGTGTGAACGAACGCTAAGGGTTGGTCCTTGTGGTTAAATTCTAAGACAACTCTTAGAATGATGATATTTTCGAAGAATTTCCCCTTAAGATTCAATCTTAGTAAAGATAAAAGCTATTCACAAAGCATCGATTCTTAGCCCTTAAGAGAGCCCCTATATAGAGCCGTTTTCACACATGCTTACAGGAAAATTACCTGTAAATCAATATTGGCCATTTACCGGGATTTCCCTTCACACCTGAGCGCTCCATGTGTGAATATATTCGTCAAATAGCCTGTATGTTGGGGGGCGCGGGGGGGGGGGGGGGGGGGGTGTTATTTTGGGGGTCGGCAAAACTCCGATGGTGAAATAAGTTTGCTTGTCACACAATAAATCACACAAGTTTGACTTAAGAGTATGTTGTATCCTTCACATTCGCTCATGGGCTGCAGTGCAGAGTAGTATCCAGGCAGCGTCAAGCCAGCGTAATAAACACAGCCGATTTCCCCCCTCCCCTCTCTGCTCGAGAGAGGCCAGTCCTTCAGTCCTCCGCACTTCGCAGCAGCCCGACACAGGACAGACACAGCGAGAATGGCAGCGGCTTGCAAGCCACCCAACGCTTGTATGTATGTAGAGAAAGCAAATGCACGAAGCGAAATGTGGAAGTACTTTGCTTTGATGTGCGCGAATGATTAGATGATGCATGCTGGAAGTGAACGTTAAGCAACGTGTGTACACCTCGCCCATGAGAGAAGGACCGGCAAATGACTGGACCCGTTTCACACTTGTGTCCCTTATCGCGGCATACCGCTCTTCTGACTGGCTCGAAACTGGTGAAAAGTCCGCGATGACGGGGTCGCGCTTATACCGGAAAACAACTTTCACACTCCAAGGCATTAGACCGCTTTCCGGTCATTTAACGGTAAAAAGCGCATGTGTGAAAACGGCTTCGGTGGAACATTGTAAATAGTAGAGAGGAGGACTTGTAGGAGCTTAGGAATATGTACTGTATGTCTGTCCAGACTCATACAAGCACAAAATACCCTAAAGTCCACAGCGCAGTGGTGTGGCCATTCAGCCTTATGACACTTTAGGCGATGTTTAGGAGTACCTCAACAACACGGCTAATCGTTTTCTACATGCAAAATGGTCCTACCCCTCCCCCAAAACCATCCACATCCCCCCAGCCACTCCCCCATACCCACCCCTTGACTCTACAACCTATATTTAGAAACAGGAGAGACCACAGTCTGCACCCCCACCATGCTACGGTCTGCACCCCCACCATGCCATCTTCCAGTAGCTTCCGTCTGGCAAGCGTCTCAGCTGCCTCAAAACAAGGACTGAGCGGCTGAGGAAGAGCTTCCTCCCACAAGCCATACGGAGCCTGAACTCCAATTAGTCTTTCCTGCACTTTATCAGACCCCCTTTGCACTACATATAAAGACATTGCACTTTACGGACAAGCACAGTTTCCACTACAACTTAAATGTCCCTTAAATGCACTTTGACTGTTTTTCATGTCGTTCTAACTTTTTTAACCTTTTAACTTTTTTAACCTTTTACCATGTTTCTTTCTGTATTCTATTTTATCTTACTCTACAGCAAAGTCATGGGACAAGGCTTTTAACTTTCATTGTAGCTTGCTGCATATGACAATAAAGTTTCCTTGATCCTAGATCCTTGACATTACATTTCACTCGGACCAAAATGTAAAAAAATTGCGAATTTAAAGAAAATATTTTTTTTATATATTTTTTTTAGGTTTTGGTCCAAGTGAAATGGTCTATGGTCTCTCCCGATTCTAAATATAGCTGAAGCGTTTGGTTTGAACAAGTAAAACTATTTTTATAAGCATTTTACGAAATGTCTATAGGAAAATAAATGGCGGTACAGTGCTGAAGAAGGAAGTAGGTGGTCACTTGGCCTCTCTATTGTCCATTACTTGTTGTTCAAAGAACTTTCTGAAATCACTCCTAAGCTAGGAGTCCTTACTAAGGAATTTTAGGCTAAAATAAGATAAGACTACTAGAGCTCTCTGAGAGGACTCTCATATGGAATATGGCCCCAGATGAATAGGAGACTCTAAATTGCCCGTGACTGTTTGATGTAGTATGTATGGTATATGAACAGTATATGATGACATGGTGTGAGACATACACGTGATGTCAGGCTATATAAATAAACTTGACTTGTGACTGACTTGTCCCCAAACCAGAGTGACCAGGTCCCACCTGGGTCCAAGCAGCTAAAGTAGGTTGTGTTTAGCGCCTGTTCCTCTTGTTGTTAGGTGGAACTCGCCAGCTGGACACTGCTGACTCGCTTCACTTCCTCCACAGCTGCACTGTCCCAAACAAGACAGAAGTAAAGACATCAAAAGAGACAAAACACCAAGCACACACACACTGGCCATTTTAAGCTGTTGGCTTTAAATGCCTTGTAACACTGCCCAATAATACTAACACACCATATAGCCATGTGAACTTTGGGAAAACTGCAGTTGTGAGTAAACATGGTATATATAGGTTGAGGGCTTTTTACTCTGTGGAATCTCAACAGTAAAGAGTTATAGTATGAATCAGTACTGAACTTCAGTGAGGTTACCTCCCATTTTAATTCAGCATGGACCTCCAATCATCACATTGGTGTCCACCATTCTTTGCTCTATATTATGGTGGACATAGTCCATATGGATCTGCATCCAGGGAACCCCATCCTTCACACTAGCATTTGCAGCTTGTCAACTACCTATACGTATACATTTACCTATACAGTTATTTCTAACAGTTACCTATACATTCTAATAGTTCTAACAGTTGTACTGAATGGCAATAATAAAGCAACCAATTTCCACAGTGATATATTGTCTTTTCTTTACCAGGGCGATGTACAATAACAATTCCAAGGTGTCCGCAATCAATCCAGATCACCCAGCCCTTTTCACATTGTAAACAGTGGCGACAGTAGTGTGCTGACATGAGCACAATGATGTGAAAGCCTTTTAGACCACAGACCACATATTTCTGGAGCCACAGACAATACATTAATAACAGACAATGGATGACCACGTCCTCAGGATGCGCCTGACTGATCCACAACCGCAGTCCAGCTAACAAACTCCCCCAGTGCACAGTCTGTGAAGGGCCTAACAAACTCCCCCACTGCACAGTCTGTGAAGGGCCTAACAAACTCTCCCACTGCACAGTCTGTGAAGGGCCTAACAAACTCCCCCACTGCACAGTCTGTGAAGGGCATAACAAACTCCCTCACTGCACAGTCTGTCCGCTTTCACACACAGATCGCGCAAAATTGCAGTTCAGAAGGCCCGCAAAGCCGGCAGCCTCGCCACAGAAATTGCTTTCACACACAGCCAAGCAGCACCGCCACATTCCCGTCTTGGGGTGTGCTTTCAGGTGACAGCCACCGCTCCCGGATTGAAAGGCGAGCGGAGGCATTTCCACCCAGCTCCTCCTAGCCCAAATGAATATTTTCATAGGTTAGTATAGCCTAGGCTACTGTATGATGAACGAATTCATTCAACAACCAAACATCGCCGATGTACGCCAGCCAACGACGTGCAGCTGCGGTCGTTAAGGATCAAACTGATAAAACGACGTGCAGCTGCGGTCGTTAAGGATCAAACTGATAAAACACGAAAGTGTTGTCCACATGCAGCATGGTAACAAGGCTTTCATCTGATCGACTTTATGGATCACAGATGCACCATCATGTAGCCTATTAGGTACAAGGCTAATTCTTATCTTTTGGTTCCAGTTTTTTGTAAAGCAAATTATTCCCATGAAGTAGCCTAATTAGCGTCCGTTCTGAAAGACGACGCCCGCATATCAAACAGCTGCAGTCTGCATAACGTTCGTTGGGGGAATAGTATGGCTATAAATGCACATGACTACTATAACGTTAGCAGTTTTTGTAAGGGAATGCACAATTGGCTAGCTAGACAGATTGCAGTTCTGGAGCTGGTTTCCAGAGGGAATATCCTCAGACCAACTCACCACTGACAGCTATAGTCCTCTGAAGCTTATTATTATATCCGTTAATTTTACCTACTAATGTCAACATCGTTTGAGCATAAAGCCTAACCTACTTACTAGGCACGGAGCATTCCTCCTGGCCGCTTTTTTTACTTTCACTTATGTCTTTCTTGCTGCATGAGGTGATTTCCCCTGTATTTTTTTTTATGAATGAGCTGACCATTCGCACCGTTCCGGCTTGCCGCTCCTACGCTTTCAGGTGGAGGTGGGTTGCAGGGTAACCCGGCGCTGTGACTAAGTCCACTGGCGGAACGAAAGGCGTACAACAATTACCCACCAACCCGCTTTCACAACTTTCACATCGGAGGCGCGGATCTCATTTTCCGTGCATTTTACGGCTTTCAAGGCTGGTGTGAAAGCCGCTTGTGAAGGGCCAAACAAACTATCTCACTGCACAGTCTGTGAAGGGCCTAATTTGATTCACTTACTGTTCCTGTGCTCTTCAGATTTTTACAAAGCCACAAACCTGATGAGTGGATTGCAAAACGAGCTCAGTGGCTAACAAAAGGATGGCCATTAAGCATATTCTGCAAATGGCAAATAAGCTCAAATGCAATATACTTTTTAAAATAATTTTCTCCCCAATTGTATTTTGCCAATTTGGCCTGCTGTCCTGGTCATTGCTCCACCCCCTCTGCCGATCTTGGGAGAGTTGTAGACTAGCAAATGCTTCCTCTGATACATGTGCAGTTGCTTACTGTCATTTCACTGGCAGGATGTAGTGTGTGGGAAGATCATGCTATTCCCCCCAAGTTCCCCTCCCACGGCGACCAACCAGAGGAGGCGCTATCACCAGCTCAGTGGCCTTGTGGTCTGAGTGTCCGCCCTGAGACTGGGAGGTCGTGAGTTCGATCCCCGGCCGAGTCATACCAAAGACTATAAAAATGGGACCCATTTGCCTCCCTGCTTGGCACTCAGCATCAAAGGGTTGGAATTGGGGGGTTAGATCACCATATGATTCCCGAGCGCGGCGCACGCCGCCGCTCACCGCTCCCCCAGGGGATGGGTCAAATGCGGAGAACAAATTTCACACATTAGCCGTTTTCCCACATAAGCTTTTTACCGCTAAATGACCGGAACGCGGTCTAATGCCTTCATGTGTGAAAGTTGTTTTCCGGTATAAGCGCGACCCCGTCATCGCGGACATTTCACCAGTTTCGAGCCAGTCAGAAGAGCGGTATGCGCGATCAGGGACATAAGTGTGAAACGTGTCAAGTCATTTGCCGGTCCTTCTCATGGGCGAGGTGTACACACGTTGCTTAATGTTCCAGTGGGCATAATCTAATCATTCGCGCACATTAAAGCAAACTGGCGAAATGATCTGGTGCTAATAAGAGCGGTATGTCAGCTTCATGTGTGGGCGTGCCGATTTCCCCCTCTCCCCTCTCTGCTGCCTGCTCGCTCTCTGGCCAGTCCTTCAGTCCTCCTCCTTCAGTCAGCAGCCCGACAGGGACACAGACAGCTCTGAGAGTCTTGCAAGCCGCCCGACGCTTGTTGAGAAAGCAAATGCACGAAGCGAAATGTGGAAGTATTTTGCTTACGTTGCCGACAGCGAAGGCAAGCCCGGACACATCAAACGAAGCCAGTCTGTAAAAAGTGCTTCAACGCGACGCAGGTGAACGGATAAACATCGAACCAGCCAGGCTATTTCGCTCAGACACGCATCCCAACTTCTTCAAATATTTCAGTTCGAATGTGAATGTGAATGATACAACATACATGCCCTCTTAAGTCAAACGAGTGTGATTTATTGTGTGAGAAGCAAACTTATTTCACCATCGGAGTTTTGCCGACCCCCAAAATAAGGAGGATTCCACATCCAAGTGCACACGTCACTCCCCACCCGCTCTGCAGTGCCGCCCCGCCCCCCCAACATACAGGCAATTTCGCTGCTATATTCCCACATGCGAGCGCTCAGGTGTGAAGGGAAATTCCGGGAAATGTCCGATATTGACTTACAGGTAATTTTCCGGTACGCATGTGTGAAAACGGCTCTAGTGTGACAATCAGTGGGACTTTACCTTTACCTTTACCTTCACCTTTACCTTTACCTTTACCTTTACCTTTACCTTTACCTAGTGCAGCGACCAGGACATGTGTATGCTTTTCCCAACCCAGTTTGCATGAAAGTCACTTCCGGTTCGCTTGGAACATACTCTGGAAAGATGGATAGGTATTAGGGATGCACATTTTCTGCAAATTCCAAACTCGATCATTGGTAACGTTAACAATCAATCAATCGATTAATTGTAATTAAAAATACAAAATTTTCCAAACCATACCAAATGCGTTTTTTCCTCAATAAAATGTTTATTTATGCAGCAGCAACTTATTGTATATTTCTCACAGCATTGCATAGCATAGCCTATGCTATGAAACACATAAAAACGTGGAGGCATAACTTTTTAGACATGTCAACATTTGCCCAGAATCCCCGTCACAGCCGCAGGAGCTCACTTACCCACGCAGATTGTTTATTTTTTTCTGCTCGCAGTCCAGGTGAGACTCCAGGCGAGCCAATTTATCCGAATGAACACTGTTCTACAGCATCTTATGACTTGTCTGAAAAGGGCTATAGTGATGTAGCCGAGTGCCCGGGTCCGCCTATTACTTACACTTTGTTAAAACTATAAACGAGAGTCAGACTGTAACGTTATAACAAGTTTTCTTTCCACATTTATTCTCAGTTAGCGCCTAGCGTTAGCACTAAGCACACACCGGCTCTGTGGTCAACAACAAAGTCCCCCACTTCCTATTGTACGGCAACTCTCGAGGGGACAAACACAGAGCCTCGCATACATGCTGAACAGTCTGTTACAGTGATATCATTGCGCCCTCTGGAGGATCATTGAAAAATGATTTGAAAACACCATTTAATGCACGTTGCTTTTATGTTTTGTTTTGATCGAGGAATTTTTCTTTGCTCGAGTAAATCCTTAACAAGCAATTAATCGAGTTTCGATTAATTGTGTGCATCCCTAATAGGTATATATACACACACACATGCCTCTCTTCTTGAGGTGAGAGAGGACTCAGAGGAGGGCATCTGCTCGGACTAGGATAGAGAATCCACCCCGTAGGGGATTCTTCAGGAGTCAAGACATTGGTGGTGGACTGGGGAGGTGGGTGGGGCGAAACTAGGGATGCAACGGTATGATTTTTTGAAGGTATGATAACCTTGGACAAAAATACCACGGTTTCACGGTATCGCGGACCTTTATGTGGCATAAAAATGCCAATGAACAAAATTTATTTTATTTTCAAACAGTTTGCTGAATTGTGGACTGAGAAAAAATAAAGTCATGTTAATGTAATCTCCAACTGTAATGACAGTTAACTGGCAAGTATGTGTGTGCTTTGGTAAAATAGTATGTAAACGATTTAATTAATTTGATGTAAAACTAAAACATAACAATCAAATACACGCTTCTCTTTTGTAATGGGTGAACACTGGACACAAATAATGATTGTTTCCTCACACATACACCCCCACTCTGTCTCACGCAGGACACATACACACACAGCCCTGTCCCTGTCTCTCTCTCTCTCACTCACACACACACACACACACACACACACACACACACACACACACACACACACACACACAGCCCTGTCCCTGTTTCTGTCTCTCTCTCACACACACACACACACAAAGTTTGTGCATCATTTTCCACTGCCAGATTGGAGGAGTCTTTCGTCATTTTCTAATCTTACTTCTCTTCAGTGCAATACGTTTTGATAACGACCTGCTGTACAGCGACGTTCGCTCAGTCAACTAACATGTCGTTAACGTTAGTTAGAGGAGAAAGATAGCTGGTGTTAGCTAGCTAATTAGCCATGTTTTCTGCCTCAGTAGGTAACGTTAGCCTATAGAGAGTATTTATCTGACGTTTATGTTAGCTACTCCTCAAACCTGCGGGTGGAAATGGTTTATGCGATGCGATGTATGTTGAAGCAAGACAACGTTTTAATGTACCTTGAATTTGACAAATTACGACGGGTCGTGCTCACGCAGATCTAAGCCCTGGCCATCCTAGGCTCAACGCGAGACTCATCAGTCATTCGGATGAGTCTTGCGTTGAGGCTATGGCCATCTGTATTTTTACAATAGCCGAAATATTCCCATACAGCCGACGTTTTTAGATGGGGGAAAGTTCAGGGGGGTCCTTGCGTTCTCCTGCTTTATCCTGCTTTATCACACACACGGTTGTAAACACACAGGGACAGCTCCTCACAGATCCTCTCTACTGTGCATCTAGGTAGGCATGCAGCAAGGGGGAGGGGCCGCATAAGCTGCACTCTGCAAAGCGACCTGGACACGTTGTTTTGGGGAAACAGCTGATACCGTGAGGAAGGTATGACGGCAAATCTTAGTGGTTTTGATACCGTGACTTTTTCAAACCGCGGTATACCTTCAAACCGGAAACCGCTGCATCCCTAGGCGAAACACAGCTTCAGAGGATGGGATGCGATCAGCCCAGGTACAGCGACCATGGAGGAGAAGGATCAGGGAAAGAGGATGATGACACGCTGAGCATGGCTATAAGTACTGCCACGTCATAGCCTCGGCATTGACGTCATTACCGACGTCATATTGGCAAGTTGAGGGGCTGATTGGCTGTTGAGGATGGGGTGATGAGTCACACGTCACAGCGGACGTCACACTAGGATTACGCTTGACGTCACACTAGGATTACGCTTGCCGAAGGGCCTGTGTCCACCTAGCGCCTTTTCCTCAGGTCCAGCGTCTTTTTTCAGTTGTTTCCAATGGGGTGAGAGCGTATGCGAGCGCACACGGACGTCTAGAGAAAGTGCACAACTCCCAGCGTCTTTTTTCTGCCTTTTTGTGCGCCCGCTCCCAGCGCTTCCAGCTGAAAATATTTTAACTTTCAGAAAGACGCTGGTGTCGGCTGCTCCTTTTCTGGTAACTAATCATATGGAAAAACTATCGCAACAGAGACAGAACGGCTCAATTGTGGGAGCAGATCGGCTAGACACTTAATATTTCTGGTGAGTGTTGTGCTTACTGCTTTTAATAGCGTAGCCTACCTGTGTTGTTAGCATGCTAGCTGTCAGCTATCAAGCTGAACTAACGTTACTTGCAGACTGCTTCCTTGTATATTGTGCGCTGGGATCAGCATTCCCCAGCGCACTCCCAGCGTTTAACGTCGGAAAAAGAAGCTAGGTGGACACAGGCCCTTAGGCTAGGAGCTGATGCCTATTGTGATATGATATGAGGTAGCGTGTCTGGTCTTCATCTTGAAACTAGGTCGAGACCAACACATATATATATATATATATATATATATATATATATATATATATATACCGGTAATATGACATTATTTAAGTATAGTAGCTAAAATAGACATTATTTTTTCTTGGCTCTTAAAAGTAATCATCTCTGATTCTATAGTAGTAGTATATTGGGGGCTGCATAGTGTCCCACGCAGCGATTTAACATTATTTGAAAGCAATACAATTAAAAATTTTAAACAGTGATTGTGATCTGAGAAAAATAACAAGTCAATGGCCATAACATGATGCTGCATTTTGAGTACAGTACAATCGACTGTATCAATGCACCGCAAAATAACGCAGCGGCTAGTTTGACTGTGTATTTCGGAGGGGAGGCTGGGTTGACCGCAGTCTGATTGCAGGCAGCCAGCAGTAGAAGGACGAAAAAAACTATGTGGAAATGGATGATCGGAAAAAGGCGAACAAATCATCTCTGTTTGAAGTTACAATTGGCGTGAGGTCTTCTGAAGGTTTAATCTTGCGGTTAGGGCAATAATTTGGTTAATAAATAACTTTTTAGGTGAGCGTTTTGCTAGGTTTCCTAGCCCCTAGCAGAGTGACTAGGGGCTTCTTCCGCTCACGTCATCAAACTGGCTGGGGAAAAGCAGGACACATACCCCACCGGCTTCCCACCCGCAGACACCGCCTACCCCCGTGGAGACCCGAGAGCTTTTTCCGCTATACTACCCAGATGCCCCTCAAACACAATAAACTGTTTTTTTGTGTGTGCAAAAAGTAAAGTTTATTTGCTAATACATCTCAAATTTCTGAGGTGCCACAAAGAGGTGTAACAAATAGGTCCTGCTGCTGTGAAAAGCAGATGAGTCAGAGGAGATCAGCTGTGGTCTCATCAGAGCTCTTGGGACCGAGGTGAGGTGAGCTGTTGATATAGTTCCATTAGGATGGCCTCTACAACACTTACATCAGCTGCCAGGGAGTCCTTTGAGGATGTTTTGCTAACAGGGGATTCCATCTTTTCAGCTCAAACTGACTCATCTTGGATCTAAATGATAACAGATTTCTCACTAATGATCTCAAAAGTACAGAAGGTCAGATGAACTTTGTAGTTCTACATACAGGGCGAGAAGTTACCGTCATTTGAGTGAGGATGTTCAGGTTTGTTCCCCATGAATGAAAAGCGCCCTGGAGGAGACTGAGCCTTTTACGACTTTGTTCTGCAGAGTTGTCCAAGCTACTGAGCCAAAACACCATATTTTTTTTACATCCACTAAAAATGTATCAATAAATGTGTTTTTCATGTGTGTCAGTTGAGGACAGAGTGAATGGGCCACTGAATATCTTTAGGGATATAACCAGATTGTTGGTTATACACTAGACATGGTGTGGAAAACCTCAGTGGAAAGCATACTGTGTATTAGTGGTGTGTGCTGGGATATGTGCTCCACATGTAAAACAAGTGTTTTGGGCTTTTTTATATTAAATAGGTTCAAGGTTCAAGGTTTTTATTGTCACATACAGCATCACAGAAGCAATGAGCAGTGAAATTAGGGCCGCAGCCACTCCAAGACTGTGCACATGCAGAGACAGACAAGACAACATAATACGGTCAAAAGTTAAAAACATAGTGCAGTCAAATATAGTAAGAACCAATACTAAGTTAAGAAGTTAAAATTAAGAATTTAAAAAATTTGGATTGATAAAATTGGATAAACGCTAAGAGTTCACCATGCGCATTCAAGTCTAGCCGAGTAGGGGGTTCCCCCAATAGCACCGTAAATCCCCCAATAATTTGATAGGCAGTAAAAAAAAAAATATATATATATATATATGTATATATATATATATATATATATATATATATATATACATAGCAGCAATAAACATAATGCACTACAATACCAAAAGAAGTGCAAATGTATCTAAAGTGCTTGATTTCATACTATAACAATATAAATCTGCACATTATATACCTATTCATATGTAACAGTAATCGGCAGCAATTATAGCGCAGTACAATATAGTGCTTTAGATTAATGTAAAGTGCATAGATCTAACTATATATCATTATTACCATCATTATATATATATATACATACATACATATATATATATATATACATATATATATACATATACTGTAACGGGTTGGGTTTGTGTGCTACTGTTGTGTGTTATACTGTTCTGTGCATGGGGGTTAACTGTGGGATTGACATGTCTGTGGGGATTTACGGGGGTCTGTGAAGGCGACATATAGCCAGTGGGTGGGGTGAGAGGGGGGGTTCACCTGTGATTGGCTGGGGGGAGGGGAGCTGTGGGCGAGAGGGGAACAGCTCGGGGGAGTTGGAGCGTGAGCCTGAGAGAGACGGCTGTGTTTGGGGAGAGCTGAGAGCTAGGAGGGAGCTAGCGGGGTTTTGGTGTGTGTTTGTGGGGTTTGTTTAGGCGTGGGCTACGGCTGACAGTAGCCCTGGAACCTGTGTGAAAAGAATAAAGTGTGGTAACAAGATCCTGACTCACAGACTGGTTCCTGACAATGCTACACTGGCGTCAGAAGTTAAAACTAACGACTGGAAGGCTGGAGCACGACCTGGCGTTAGCGGTTAGCTGTTTGTGTGCTAGCTGCTACAAGGACCACGTGGAATGGTGCGCATAGAAGAACGCCTGTCGGTGGACGGGGGGGAAAAGGAGCTACCGACCCCGGAGTTTAGCTCGGTGCTTGCTAGCATGGAGGGCCGCCTGAAGCAGGAGCTCAGCGCGGTACTTGCCGGCGTGGAGGCCCGCTTGATGCAGGAGATCAGACGGCTGTTGGAGGCGACGCCTGCCTGGGCAGAGGGGCTTATGAAGCTGCTACGGGGGGTCGCGCAGCGCGGAGAGAAGCGGACGGAGGAGCCGCAAAGAGAGTGTTGGACTTGTGGGGGACATGGACACCTGGCGAGGTGGTGTCGCAGCGGTTCCGGGGGACAGACGGGGTACGCGGAGCAACGATACTGGGGACGGCCGGGTGTCTGCTGGTCGTGCAGAGCCTTCGGGCATCTGGCCAGGGGGTGTCCGGAGGCTGTCGGGGAGCAGAGGACGGCGGGAGAGGAGAGACGTGCAGGCGGCTGGCAGGTGAGACTCTGCTGGTCGTGTAAGAGGCCTGGACATTTGGCCAGAGACTGCACTGAGACAGTGGAGGTCAGGGAAGAGACACGGGTTGGGGAGAGTGTGGAAAGCCGGGGGGAAGAGAACGTTGTTAGGATCGGGAGAGCGACGCTCATATTTCCAAGTGAGCAGGTGTCGCTACTAACGCCGGAGGGACCGGCACAGCCGAGCTGCGCTACGTCCCCCACGGTTGCTGTACGGGAAGCCGAGGTGGTGGTCGCGGCCGGTTGTGTTCTCCCTGCTGTCCTGAACACGCCGCCCCCTGCGGGAGGGGGACAGGAGGACGAGCGTGGGCGAGAGGCGGAGAAAGAGGGGGAGTGTTCAGATGTGGACCTGGCGGGCGACTTGGCCATTTGGTCGGTCGAAGCGGAGGAGTGGAAACGCAGGCAGGCGGAGGACGCGGATATCGGTCCGGTGTACACGTGGGTGGTGGCCGGACGCCGGCCCCCTGTGGAGGAGATTCACATGTTTTCCGGTGCCACGAAAGGACTGTGGGACATGTTTGCGAAGCTGCGTCTGAGTGAAGATGGAGTTTTGGGGAGGGGGGAGCACGGGAAAAGAGGGTTCCAGACGGTTGTACCCAGCTCCCTCCGAGGGCTGGTACTGTGGTGGGCGCACAAGGGCCTCGGCTGTCTCGGGCATCGCGGGCCTGAGGAGACGCTCCGCCGTGTTCGTGGGGGACACTACTGGGGCAAACACAAGGAGGATGTGCGGAACTACTGCAGTGCGTGTGATGACTGTGGGACACGGGGGGGGGGGGGGGGTGGCGAGGAGAGTCACCTGGCGGAGGAGTGACCCCACTGGGGGGGGAGAGGGACTAGTGTGCTTCTGGTGGGCCAGAAGCTTTGATGTGAGGGGGAAGTGTAACGGGTTGGGTTTGTGTGCTACTGTTGTGTGTTATACTGTTCTGTGCATGGGGGTTAACTGTGGGATTGACATGTCTGTGGGGATTTACGGGGGTCTGTGAAGGCGACATATAGCCAGTGGGTGGGGTGAGAGGGGGGGTTCACCTGTGATTGGCTGGGGGGAGGGGAGCTGTGGGCGAGAGGGGAACAGCTCGGGGGAGTTGGAGCGTGAGCCTGAGAGAGACGGCTGTGTTTGGGGAGAGCTGAGAGCTAGGAGGGAGCTAGCGGGGTTTTGGTGTGTGTTTGTGGGGTTTGTTTAGGCGTGGGCTACGGCTGACAGTAGCCCTGGAACCTGTGTGAAAAGAATAAAGTGTGGTAACAAGATCCTGACTCACAGACTGGTTCCTGACAATGCTACAATACATACATACACAACCATCTATTTGTGGGTATCAAGGGCTAATGGCCTGAGGGAAGAAGCTATTCTTCATCCTCTCAGTCCTACCTGCTAGGTGTCTCATTCTCCTCCCAGACCGCAACCTCTCAAACAAGTGGTGGCCTGGATGGGAGCTGTCTTTGTCGCCTTGGCTCTGCAACGTTTAAGGTAAATGTCCTCCAGGCGGGGCAAGGTGGAGCGGGTGGTGCGCTCCGCGGCCTTTATGACCCGAGTCAGCCTCTTCCTGTCCTTGCCGCTGCAGTTGCCATACCAGGCAGTGATGCTGCCCGTCAGCACTGACTCCACTGTGGCAAAGTAGAAGGCTTTCAGTAAGGCTGAGGATTTTGTGTGCTTCCTCAGCCTCCTGAGATGGTACAGCTTTCCTGCCGTCTTCTTCACCAGAGCAGAGACATGAGCGCTCCATGTCAGGTCCCCACTGATGTGTACTCCCAGGTACTTGTAGCTGTCCACTATTTCCACTGGGGTCCCGTCGATCGTAATCGGTAGATGTGAGGTCCTCTTGCTCCGCCTAAAATCCATTACCATCTCCTTCGTCTTGGTCACATTCAGTAGGAGATTGTTCTCCTTACACCAGGACGTTAGGTGTTCCACCTCCTCACGATAGGCTATCTCGTCATTATTTGAGATCAGCCCCACCACCACTGTATCGTCCGCGAACTTCCCTATGATGGTTGAGGGGTGTGTCGCCACACAGTCATGAGTGTATAGGGGGTAGAACAATGGACTCAGTCCACAGCCCTGGGGAGCACCGATGTTCAGGGTCCGAGGGCCTGTGATGTTGTTGTTGCCCCACCTCACCCTCTGGGGCCTGTCTGTCAGGAAGTTGAGGTACCAGGGGAGGAGAGATGGAGTGATCTCCAGGTCTCTCATCTTCCTGATGAGCCTCTGAGGAACAATCGTGTTAAAGGCGGAACTAAAGTCCACACACAGCCACCGTGTGTAATTCCCCTTTCCAGCATCCAGATGTGAGTTTGTGGCATGCAGCAGGTGGGAGATTGCATCCTCAGGGCTTCTGTTCTTTTTGTAGGCGAATTGGGTGGGGTCGAAGGAGTCTGGAAGTTGTTTCAGAATCATGTTCTTAACCAGGGTCTCGAAGCACTTCATGAGTATAGATGTTAAAGCTACGGGACGGTAGTCATTTAGGCAACTGGGCTTGTTGTTTTTAGCTATGGGGACAATAATGGACTCTTTCCATATTCGAGGGATATCGCCCTGTTCTAGCGAGGCCTTCCAGATAGAATGGACTACTGGGGCTAGTTGGTCAGCACAGGCTTTGACCACCCGGCCTGGGATGTTGTCAGGGCCGGTGGCCTTCCTGCTATTTACACCTTTCAGTATTAGCCTCACATCATGCACAGTGAAGGTGGGTGGTTTTCCTTCCTTGGCTAAAGCTAATGCTGGGGCAATAGCCTCCTGCAGGGAGTTGATGTCAGCTAGACTGACACTGTCTTCAAACCGGGCAAAAAACTCGTTTAGATCCTCAGCTAATGTAGGATCATTTACTGCCGAATTTGACTTGGTTTAAATAGTAAAAATGGAGAAGAGATACATAGTGCGACATAAGCCAGGAGTACGGCAACCATTTTAGGGCATCCTCCTCCCTCAGAGTATTGGCTATCATTCCTCAGTCTAAGCGTTGTCAGTTCTTGTGTCTCATAGTAAACTGCATCAGGTGTGCTCTGAAACGCCTTCAGTCCTCACACGAAAACGCTGTCATTCTTCCTGCAATACTGGAGATGCAATACCGAGGCTGTCTACAAGAAGGGGCAGAGTAGACTCTATTTCCTGAGGAGGCTTAGATCCTTCAACGTGTGCAGCAAGATGTTGCATATCTTTTACCAGTCTGTGGTAGCAAGTGCAATTCTCTTCGCAGCCACCTGCTGGGGCAACTGCATCAGAGCTGGCGACTCTAACAAACTGAACAAACTTTTTAGGAGCAGGGTCTGTGCTGGGGACCACTCTGGAGCCCCTGGAGGTGGTTGTGGAGGGAAGGATGCTACAAAAAATTTAAATCATGGATGACACGACACACCCCCTACACGACCTGCTGGCTGGACAACGGAGCGGTTTCAGTCAGAGGCTCCATCAGCTCCCCTGCAGCAAGGACCGTTACAGGAGGTCTTTCGTACCCACCGCAATAACAATATACAATAACTCCTGGACATGCCGAGAGAGGAGGGCCCTCCTCTCCCTATCCCTCCCTCTCTCCCCCCCCACCTCCATACTGTTGAATCCATACTGCACATGCACAGTGCACACTCATGCCCACGCTGCACTTTGCACACTCACAATGCATAGTCACAGCTATATTACCATGTAATATAATACGCCATACAGGATACGGCATAGTCATTGCAATTATAATATAAATAATCAAACAGTGTACAGCTTTAGTCATAGAAATAATAGTATTATTTAATATACTTACAGTTTCCGGGAAACGAAAGATGTAACGGCGGTGGAGGTAAAGTTGTATATATTGTAGTTTGCATATTTACGTATTGTATTGTTTCTTGCTTCTTTCTAGCAATATGTTGATACTGCTGTTTTTGCTCTGCACCTTACCTACGGGAATTTGTGTAACTTTTTATTGTTTAATTAGTTGTTGCTGTCATTGATGCTACTGCTGCTGTAACGCCAGAATTTCCCTACGGGGATGAATAAAGTACTCTATCTATCTATCTATCATCTATCTATCTATCATACTGTTTCACTCCTCACGCGTCAGTCATCACACAATACGGTGTCACTCGTCAGTTATCAGTCCTCGTTCCTCAGTTATCATAGTTCATAAAAAACCTCTGTCAGTCATCAGTCCTCATTCCTCAGTTATCACAGTTCATATAAAACCTCTGTCAGTCCTCGCACAAAACGGCATCACTCCTCACGCCTCCTATCATCAAAGCGTCATTTCTCCTCCCTCAGACAAACCTTAAAAAAAATCTCCTAACGCATAAAACTTTGTTGCTCCTGTTTTGTTTTTGTTCTTCCGTGTTTGACGGGCAACGACGCCTCCGTGAATTTCACTTCCAGTTGAATGATTTTGCCTTCAAAATAAAAGCGTGATAAAGTGTTTTTTCTTTTCTTTTCAATAGAATAAAGTAGTAATCTAACTATGAGACCCAACAGAATTAACATGGTAACACTAAGAGGAACATTTAGTTTAACGTTTGAATGAACATAGACCAGCAGAACTATACAAATATTATATATATAAATATTAATATTATATTTTCTCTTATTTAAAAACACAAGGCTAAATTTGGCTAAATTTGGACAAGTGTAAATTAAAAAATAAAAAGTTAGCTTAAATGGGAGATTCGTATGATACTTCTTTATTTAATGGGAAACCTTTCATTATTTAATGGAAAACTGTTGTTCCATCAGGCATAAGATATCCAAGCAATGTAGGATGTGTGCAGAAAAAATTTAACTTCTACAATAGCCATGGCCTCTCGGAAGACATTAACAGAGTATCAAGTATAGGTGATACACATTATGCAAAATGGAAGGTTTTGGTCTTGTGAGAAGTGATTTGCAAAATTTAGATACACAAGTGCCTGGTTGACATCAGCTGCAGTTGGGAAGGAGGCGTCGTTGCCCCGTCAAACACGGAAGAACAAAAACAAAACAGGAGCAACAAAGTTTTATGCGTTAGGATATTTTTTTTAAAGGTTTGTCTGAGAGAGGAGAAATGACGTCGTGATGATAGGAGGCGTGAGGAGTGATGCCGTTTTGTGCGAGGAGTCACAGAGGTTTTGTATGAGCTATGATAACTGAGGAATGAGGACTGATGACTGACAGAGGTTTTATATGAGCTATGATAACTGAGGAACGAGGACTGATAACTGACGAGTGACACCGTATTGTGTGATGACTGACGCGTGAGGAGTGAAACAGTATTGCAGGAAGAATGACAGCGTTTTCGTGTGAGGACTGAAGGCGTTTCAGAGCACACCCGATGCGGTTTACTATGATGAGACACAAGAACTGACAACGCTTAGACTGAGGAATGATAGCCAATACTCTGAGGGAGGAGGATGCCCTAAAATGGTTGCCGTACTGGAGTTGGACTCACATGTGGTATGTCACCATTAACTGGTGTGGACCTAACCCACTGGGGCACAGACCGCTCCTGGGTGGCCTTCAACTACAGGGACTCCAAATTACGCAATGAGAGTTCATCCTGAGGGGACCCCAGATAATCAAAAGTGAGCACAAACAGCAGGGACCAAGAGACAAGCTAAATTAATGACTGGATGACGGTGTGTGGGTGTGTGTGCGCGTGGGTGATGTCACCTTGATATTGAGGGTCACCGCGGTTAAAATAACCAACTGATGCATCACTTCAGGAGTCATGTTCTGTAACATAAACACACATGTGGAGAAAGGCCTGTGAAATTTTAATTGAGCATGATGACATCACATTGGACCATGTGCTTAAACATGTGAGTTGAGAGTGGATTTGTAATTTTTTCAACACTGACAAAGAAAATCATATTTTCAAGTATGCACATTTCTGATTATGCAAGTTATTTACTGTTATATTCATTGTCTGCGTGACATTTGCTTGGGTTAAACAGGTTACACCCATTTCCCTGTTTCAATTACTGTGACGTAGAAGTGTTATTTAGATACTTAATGATAAAAGTCCTGCATATTGGACCTGTTTTGTTATTTATCACTCACTTCTTTTAGCAGTAGTGGTAAATATCTTGCCGTGTTGGCCTAACACTGCTGAATAAACATAAAGGAAGCACTGATGCAACTGTTGCGGTGGTAAGATTTTACTATTCTGCGGCACGACAAACGCTAATGCCATTTCTTTCCTGTGAAGAAAAAAGCATCACCATAAAGCCATCTTAGATCTGAGATGTTGAAATCCCCAGAAGTGGTCATTATACCCATGCAGCTCAGGGAATATGTAACCATTTACACTCCCCAACCCCTCCGCAGTCCAATGGACGGGCTCACTGAGGGGGCTTTGTTCCTTCTGTGTGTGTGTGTGTGTGCGCGTGTGCGTGTGCGTGTGTGTGCGTGCGTGCGCGCGCGTGCCTTAAAAGAGACCGGGGGTCTGCCTTGGTGGTGGCCTATTATGGAAAAAGGCAGCGGGAGGCTAGGTACACACACGTTCGTACCCACAAACGGAAGCAGATACACATGTGTCTCCATGCACTTTCTCCCTCTGTTCTCTTACATACACTCATAGAAACCATACAGAGAGGCTCAGGCTGAGAGGCTACTGGAGGTAATTGTGTCAGAGATGTGTGGCGTAGGAAGCAGAGGGGGGGGGGGCGGGGCATGGAAAGGGGGATCAGAGGAGGGAGAGAGAGAGAGAGAGAGAGAGAGAGAGACGAAGCTGGGACAAAGGGGGCTGCTTGCTAATTGGAGCCAAATGCACAGCAGATGAACTGGAGTGGTTTGCTACATATACTGGACAGCTCTCTCATACACACTCTCTTTCTCAGTGTTCTCGTTATTATCAAAGTGTTTTTCTTTTGTTTTTATGTCCCTGATCTCTCCACATGATGTCCCGACTCATTTCATAGCACAATCAAAGTATTTTGTGCTGAGTTCAATTTTAATCAATTCAATACATACTTTAACTCTCTACCAAGTGCCATGAGTTGCAATCAATAATCCCAAATTGAAGCCAAACGTTGTCCCTCACGACTTGTTGGTATGCCTCCACCCGGCGATAGCCGTGGCCGCAGGCATTATGGTTTCGGGTTGTCCGTCCGTCCGTCCGTCCGTCCGTCCGTCCGTCCGTCCGTCCTTCCGATTCTCGTTAATGCGATATCTCAGGAACGCCTTGATGGAATTGCTTCAAATTTGGCTCAAATGTCCACTTGGACTCAAGGATGAACTGATTTTGGTGGTCAAAGTTCAAGGTCACTGACTCACTAATCTCTCGAGACAGACTTTCGACTGTGCAACAGCGCTCGCAGGGTGCTGGCTCGCATGTTGCGCTTTACCCGATCAAAATGGAGTGAACGTGACCGGTATGTAGTCAAAACTTACCATTTTCAGCATGTAGCAAGTTGCTACTTGCTACTAGCAACATGCTAGAGTTGTTATTGTTGTTTCATAGCGACGGAGGGATTTGAGAGCGACACGCAGGGAGGGGAAAGGAAATCCATAATTGGTCAGAGCTGGTCGGTTGGAGCCAATGGCAGAGCTTGCAGAAAGCAGAAATGGATTTTCTTTCGCTGCCAGCGGAGCCCCTCGGGTTCCTGTTGCACAGCATTGAAATGAGGCTGCCCCCAGAGGTTATAGAAAAAAATATACTTTTAACCGATGGGTTCCCATGATTGCTGAGTCACGAACGCCGTTTTCATGCTCATTAACACAATATCTCAGGAACGCCTTGACGGAATTTCTTCACATTTGGCTCAAACGTCCACTTGGACTCAAGGATGAACTGATTCGATTTTGATGGTCAAAGGTTAAAGTTCAACATTGCGGTGACCTCACTACCTCCCGTTTCATGCTTGTTAACGCGATATCTCTGGAATGCCATGGCGGAATTTCAAATTTATTTGAACTCAAGGATGAACTGATTAGATTTTGGTGGTGGGCCGTAGCTATAGATAGGAATTTCATAGAGTCAGGCTCAAAAGGGTGGGTAGAGGGAGTGATAGGGGACTCTTGTGACTTGTATTTTAAATGTACCATTGTTGTGATGTTTTATTCTGTATTGTGTCTTGTAAACGCATAGGGGTTGGGCACCTAGAGTGCATGTCACTTCAATCAATCAATCAATCGTGTCAATTTAAAAGGTATTTTACTTGTCTGCTTCATATTTTGCTATTTGTGTTTGCTATTGCTGTGTGATCGCTGTGCTGCATAATGCACAAAGAAAAATTCCTCATTTGTAACATGTTTACCATGTTTACACACATTTATGGCTATGAAATTAATGTTGAATGGTGGGGCAGCTGCAGAAAAATTTAAGTGGATCTCCAAAATATCTTCAAGAAACTGTGCAGCATAAAGATGTTATATTGTCAGCTTCCCAAGTTCTTATAATGTAAAGTATGAATAAGACACCGAGCTAGGATACTATCCTAAAAACAACTTGGAAACATCATGAAAACCCAGAAAATAATGTTGGCAAACCACTGATATCGAGGGAGGACTAACAGACTGTAAACAGCAGTAGAGAGGAAGTGACAGAGTTCCTCTCCAGTGACAGTTTGAATGGATTGCTTTTGGAATCATAATTCTTAAAACACAAACAGCGAGGTGCATGAGGTAGAGCAAGGCAGAGAAAACATGTTTGTCCAAGAGAAAGAAATTGAGGAAGAGTGAAAACAAAAACATGCAAATGTGGAGGAGAGAAGAAAGGCAGCGGAGGGGAGAGTGTTAAATAGAAGTTCTAAGTGAGGGGTTGTAAAAACAGTCAAGAGCGAGAGGGACTGAAATATTTGACATGTCGGTTTTCCTGTTATGAAACTGGAGTTGAAACAAGATTTCCTATAAGCTCCAACTGTCAACACTGCACTTAGCTGACTCTTGATCTGAACTCTCCACTTGCTCAACATATGGAATTACAACTGTTTTCCACTCACTGCCAGCACTTACCTTATCATCACCTGATACTATGACCACCGATAATGAGATTGAAGTCAGAAATAACAGAAAACTAGGTGAGACATCATTTAACAATCCTCCCTTGTGGCTAAACATTGAAACTACAGTAGTAAAAAAAAAAAAAACCCACCCCCCTTTGTACTCTTCTTCCCACAACAGTATGCCCAGATAAATTGATTGGTAATACTTTTATTTTAAGAAACTCTATACTGTAGGATTCTGAATCAAATAAGGAGAGTGTTAACAAATTGCCAAACATTTCAATATATACTAATGTACCGCATGGTGAAACAATGTCAGAGAGTTATCCATACGAGCTCCTGCAGCTTCCTCCGGACTTGACTAGAATCCAAACTTGCTGGATTAATGTCAGGTACAAGCTGATTCAATTCAAAGTCCTCCATAGACTCCACTAGATCAAACTACACTAAATGAAATATTCCAGTGGTCTGTGGAAAAGACATTCTCCATGATCCAGAACTGGTACTCTTTGGATGCTTGGCATTGAGGATTGGTATGGGAACTGCCGAAAAAGTGTATTCTAACAGATTGGAAATCATCTACACCCCCCTTTCAAATCTAAAGCACCAAATACATTTTTGATTTTTGAACATATGGGCCTATTAAATTATATATATATATATATATATATATATATATATATATATATATATATATATATATATATATATATATATATATATATTAGGGCTGTCAAACGATTCATTTTCTTAATCGCGATTAATCTTGTGATTAAGTGCAATGTAGAAAGGAGATAACAATGTCTACAAAATGTATCTTGAATAGAAAATAAATTCACAATTGTAAACAGTGCAGTATACGCTCCAGAACCGATACTTCTGGCGGCAGCGCTGTCGAGCAGTCGAAACCCAAAATGACACAGCCGAAGAAGGCTGTGTCTGAGCTAAAAACGTTGGCACTTCCATGTGAATAATGGCTCGGTATTGGAAACTGTGTATTGATAACGTGTATATCGCGTGAAGCCCTTGGAGCCGACCTCCCAGTGGTTAGAGGACCCGCGCATCCGAGACTCTGAAGGAAGAATGAGTGATGAGTCTCGCGCTAGCTAGCTGGCTGCTAGCTGGCCGCTAGCTGCTCTAGTATGCTTAGCTTTTAGGTGATAGCTCAAACTCGATGTACTTCGGTGATATTTTAATTAATTAAGTTTTACACAAGGTGCAAACTACTGCTCTTGACTTGTCCACTGTGCCATTTGGGAGTTTTTAAAAGTAAAACAAGCCATTTAGAAGCGCATTGCTGTCTTTCCCTTCCATGCCTCCACAGGCAGGAGACAGGAAACCGCTGCGAACGGCTTGACTACAAGTACAGGTGTGACGAAGGGCCAAAATGGCGGCATGCGATTAACGCGATAAAAGAAAAATAACGCGTTATGGTCGACCCTTAATCGCATCGCGATTAACGCGTTAACACTGACAGCCCTAATATATATATACACAGGTATGTTTCACTGTAGCCTATATATCAAATTGGGTATACAGTATGTGTTTGGGTATACTGTATGTACGTTTGTGTGTGGGTATATGTGCAGGAGTGTGCCATAACATTTTGCCCCAAATCAATACATCAAGAGAAACTTTAAAGGTAAGAATGTGAGTAATTCTGTTGATCCAATTAGCTGTTGGCCTGCCATGTCAGAGCCAATCATGGCAGAGTGCACCAGGGGGTCGTCAGAGAACAACCAAAGGCCTAACACTAATTAGCCTGCTAGCTTTTAATGCTAGTGGCCCCTGTGTAATGATGTGGAACGGGCAACAATGCTAACATCGTTGACACGCACACAAGCAGAAAACACACACACTAACACACACACACACACAAACACACACACACACACACACACACACACACACACACACACACACACACACACACACACACACTTGAAGCAACAGACATGTACACACAGCAGGTGAATCCTGAGTGATTTCAATGAGGCACGAATACCAATTTGAAAAAGGAGGTTGCGCTTCAACAATGCGCTTCTCAGTGGAGTGCTAAACTCAAAATCCGAAACATGTTCGAAAAAAGATGAAAGGGTACATCTCAAATTTCCAAGTCAAGGAGGACAAAATACATTTCACTTCTTTATTTGGCTCACATCACAATAGAAAAACGCTTGAGCTACATGTATAACAAGGGCAGAGATAACACACAGCTGGGAGTTGGACCCAAACACTTAGGAACTAATCACAATAACTCATGATTGTAGATAAAAGGATCAATCACAGTATGAAACATAATTTCTGGCCATCAGTATTAAGACCATGAACTTAATAATAATTTGAACCTCAATAGCATTTTAAGCTTCATCATTAAAGGGGTATATCCAGACCATTTCTCTCTGGGCCAGTTTCTTCAGAACATCACCTCCTCTTGCAGGCATCATGACTTTCTCAATCCTTTCTCAGTGTTACCGCACAATGGACCCATTCACTATATACATCTCCCCTCCTTATCTCTAAATGTTGAATGTGTACAATATTATGCATAATACAATATTATGTAATAATATTGCCACCCCACACCTCCTACCCGAACCATCAGATGAAAAATACACTTGACTTGCCCATGACCTTTTGAGTTTTATGTGTTCAGTCTGACAGTCTCTCTTGTATGAAGGCTATCGTACATTTAAGATGTTTGTTACCTCTGTTTGCAACTGTGTGTGCCATTTATGATACAAACTAGCTTCATATTGCACCATACTGAATACATAGTTGAACTAATATCACTCTTCTCTTCTTGTTGCAAAAGAGAGAGTTTTTGCCTAAAAGTCAATCTGACAGGTTTAGTAACATATTAAACAACCTATCCCTCCTGCACTGCAACTGTTGGATGCAGCTTCAACATATATTTCTGATCCTACGGAAATCATTTACAAAACAGTAGCAAAGGTAATGGCCAGAGCGCTGCCAATGATTCATGTACTACTTTCCAGCTCTTGTTGGCATTCATTGTATACCATTTAAAATAATATATTATGAAAAACATTGTAAGCTCTAATGAAATACAGACACAGTCAGAGTTTTGCATTTTTGTCAATCTCTCTTTTGTTGGAGAAAAGACATCCTGTTTAAGTTCATCAATTTATCAGCATTATGGCGAGAAAACCAAATAGTTTTCCATATGCTGCTGACCTACTGAATGTTGAAGTCATGACAGACTCTGGCATGTAATGTTAAATCACTATACATACACTCATTACCACATTGGAGCCAAGTTAGAAACGGAATGTTTCATGCAAATAAATCAACGTCTTGTGGGACCACTTCTTCTCTGACGCTTCAACTACTTTCAATAAGTGATGGATTATTGGTGAAGAAACTGATACTGTGTGCACGCTTGTGTGTATGTGTGTTGTGTGTGTGTGTGTGTGTGTGTGTGTGTGTGTGTGTGTGTGTGTGTGTGTGTGTGTAAGCATGTGTGCATGTGTGCCTTATGGTGATGTTGCAATACTTCTGGCTTATAACAATTGTCAAAACATAGACCAGCTTTGCAGTGTAGATACCCCAAACACACACACACACACACACACATACATTTGCATTCTTTATTTGAGTCCACGGTAACACTTTACAATACTGTAACACAAAAATTGGGTAGTTACTGAGGAACGAGTCAGGAACGAACCATTAGTTCATGATTAGTTCATGAATAGTTAATAGGTAGTTCCTTAATGGTAGTTACTTAAGAACTGACCATTAGTTACCATGTTAACGAACCAGTAAGTAATGATTACTTCCTTTAACTCATTGAGTGCCAGCCACTTTTGGAGAACGGACGCTCCCAGTGCCAGAGTTTCAGAGCTTTTTTCAGTGATTTCTCGAGGCCCACAGAATATTGTGTGATATTACTATGTAAACAATGAACACGCAAAAAGAACGATGAGACTCTTTTCTATCATCAGCAAAAACAGGTTTATTGATATCATTTTCCGTTCTTTAGTTATCAGCCGGGGAAGATAGCTTGATTTAACAAAAAAGAGCAGTTTTTTTCTAGAAGCTGAGATAATGGCCCTTTTGTGAAATTAAACATTTCAAACACATCACTGACTCTGAAGCTAATTTTCTGATGTAGTCACACCTCAAAAATAATTTCCTTCAATAAAACAGTGAAGGCCAGGGAATTTTGTTTGGCAGAATAATATTTTTAGCTGCAACCAGCAGCGCTGGCCCCTGCGTGCGCAGCTTCTTGCTGATCTTGATTTGCTGCTGGTGGGCATCGGGTATTCTGGCTTGCGTTTGCCAACCCTGTCCTGCTGTCTGGGTCAGTGTTGTGTGCTGCTCTGCGTGCCACCCCCCCCCCCCCCGCCCCACCCCGCCTCAACTGCACACTCCTCCTTATGGGAGGTGGCTCTCTGCTGAGTTTGCTCTGCACTGTGAAGGGTGCGCGTCGGCGACATCCAGCCTTTTCCGCGTGTGTTTGTCACCGGCTACTACTGTATGCTTCCAGTTGAGAATAATAACGGCTGATCATGCGAATGGGCTGTCGGCGACAGCCTGTCGCAGCGGACATGGAGGAGCTCAATTGTGGGAGCAGATTGGCTGCTGCCTGCTGCAGCCACATCTAACGTTAAAACGCTTCATGCATATCGATGCATACGGATGCGATGCGATTTCCGTTTCCCCAACGACTTATTCTCTGTTTTTCTCTGCCTTTCTGTTAACCTGGAGAGCACTGTCGCCACCTAAGGGTTCTGTAAAATAGGTTATAGACCTCCAATAGCTACAATAGTTGTACAGGAGCTGCGGAAGGCTTTGATCGACGTCCCACCGTCAAAAAACGCATTGGACGTCGAAAGACGTCCGTGGCACTCTACGTCACTATTTAATTGGACGTCGAAAGACGTCCATGGCACTCAATGAGTTAAAAAAAATATATATTTTCTTTCGCTAGTTCATGAGTAGTTAATGGATTGCATGCATTAAGGAGCAGAGTTCCTTAATGACCCTTAATGGTAGTTCCTTAAAGATCCTTAATGGTAGTTACTTAAGAACTGACCATTAGTTGCCATGTTAATGAACCAGTAAGTAATGATTACTTCCTTAATTTTTTTCCGCTAGTTCATAAGTAGTTAATGGGTAGTTACTTAAGAACAGACTATTAGTTACCATAGTTGTTACTAGGGAATTAATCATTAGTTAATGATTACTTCACCATTAGTTACCATATTTGTGCCCCCTCAAGTAAAGCAGGCGATCATACTTAGTTGTTACTAGGGAATTCATCATTAGTTCATGATTAGTTACCATGTTTGTGCCCCCTCAAGTAAAGCAGGGCTTCATACTTAGTTGTTACTAGGGAATGCATCATTACTTCATGATTACCTTACCATTAGTTACCATAACCCTACCTATAACAAATAAATACAAGAGTTGTTCCAGGTGAGGTTTGAACCCTTGGCCCCAAGAACGCAAGATTATTAGTCTCTACCAATGAGCTATCTATTTGTTATAGGGTAGGGTGTTGGTAACTAATGGTAAGATAATCATGAAGTAATGATGCATTCCCTAGTAACAACTAAGCATGAAGCCCTGCTTTACTTGAGGGGGCACAGACATGGTAACTAATGGTAAAGTAATCATTAACTAATTATTAATTCCCTAGTGCTATGGTAACTAATAGTCTGTTCTTAAGTAACTACCCATTAACTACTATGAACTACTTATGAACTAGCAGCAAAAAATTAAGGAAGTAATCATTACTTACTGGTTCGTTAACATGGTAACTAATGGTCAGTTCTTAAAGGACGGCTTTCCCGTGGGGAATATGAAGATATATTAAATCTCACGCCCCTAAGGTTTTCGAATCCGTTGAAATTTTTGAAATTGGTTGTTAACAGCCTGAGCAATCAACCATCTCTCACATATTTTTTGGCCTCGCCGACACGTTTTACGTCAGAGAGGCCAAGTCCGCCTTGCGGAAGTCGAGCACCTATGAACTACAAGTGTTGTGGGGGTGTGCCGCCATGGTTCCGCCTCTAGAGGTCCTCCACGCCCCTTCAGAGGTCCTGAAGAAAAACAAAAGGCAGCCATCTTTTTTCACCGCATAGACTAGGCTAGCTATTGTTAGCTCCCCATAGCTCCTTGCAAAGAACCATATCTCGGGAACGGAAGCACCTGCAGACACGGGACTGGCGGCATTGGAAAGCTCGTCAAATTTTACATCTAGTCGAAGGTGCGTTGAAGTTACGAAATCAACGCTGAGCGTTGATTTTGATTTTTGATTTTTTTACATGAAATAGTTACAACATCAGATGCGCGTAACTCCTAGGAAAATGCCTTAAAATTAGGGGTGTCACGATACACTCAGTTCACGATACGATACGTATCACGATACTGGGTTCACGATAACGATACGATACGATTTTAACAATATTTTTTTAAACTTGAATAATGACAATATATGACTGGAAAAGTAGTATTTTATTTGAAATGCACAAATACAAAACATGCTGTTGTGGGAAATTGTTATTACAATAACAACTAGAAAAAACATGAGATTGGAGATAAGGCTTATCTTGAAATAGAATGAGTTACACCGTCACTTAGATTTACTTTGAACTAAAAGGTTTCTCAGCAGTATAAATTCTCATTATGCATCTTCAGTTTTTCTTCAAACTCAAACAACAAGACTTTTCTTAATCTATTTTTTATGCATCTTCAGTTTTTCGTGTCAAGTAAACAGTTTTGCCAGAAACTCAATTGAATGGTTTCTCTCCTGTATAACTTCTCATGTGTCTCTTCAGAGACTTGTTCAACTGAACTACTTTCCACACATTGAACTTCAACAAACAAAGACGTTTCTTAGTCTATTTTTTGAATTTTTTTTTTTTTTTTTTTTTTTTTTTGCGATATGAGATTTCATCTCAACGATACATATCGTGACGTTTTACTATCGCGAAATTTCGTGGGACGATATATTGTGACACCCCTACTTAAAATGCATGAATTTTTTTTTATGAAGACATCTCCCGACATCTCCTACCGTTTAAATTTGGTGCAATTTGGAGGCAATTTTTTTTATTATTATTCTTGTTCTACTAATGTTTTTATGTTGAAGCCTTCTTCTTCTTCTTCTTTGAGTTTTATGGCGGTTGGCAAGCATATATGTGCATTACCGCCACCTACTGGAGTTTGATATCAGCCAAATGCCTGAGGGGTGGGCGTGGAATCGAAGGCCACGCGAGCCCAGTGCATTGTGGGAACTGTAGGATTTCGGCTCCCCGCACCCGCCCCTCCCCCCCCCCCCCCCCCCCCCACACACACAGAGTGGATTTTGGTTGATTGCCCAGGCTCTGAACAACCAATTTCAAAAATTTCAACGGATTCAAACTCCTTAGGGGCGTGGGATTTAATATATCTTCATATTCCCCACGGGAAAGCCTTCCTTTAAGTAACTACCATTAAGGATCTTTAAGGAACTACCATTAAGGGTCATTAAGGAACTACCCATTAACTACTCATGAACTAGCGAAATAAAAAATAAAATATATATATTTTTAAGGAAGTAATCATTACTTACTGGTTCGTTAACATGGTAACTAATGGTCAGTTCCTAAGTAACTACCATTAAGGAACTACCTATTAACTATTAAGGAACTAATCATTAACTATTCGTGAACTAATGGTTAGTTCCTGACTAGTTCCTCAATAACTACCCATTTTTTGTGTTACAGTATTGTAAAGTGTTACCGAGTCCACAAATTATATTAAATTATAGGGAATCAAATATAACGGCTTAGACAATTCATGGGCACCTAAGGGTACACATAGCACCTCCTCCTCCCCACAGCCAGGCTGCCTATGACAGCTGAAACAGAGCAGTATTTGGCGAGCTGTTTGGCTTTGCTCTTAATCATGCCAGCAATGTTCAGACCACTAATGGTTAATTTATGTACATGGTCCATGGTCCACATCATTGAAAGGCCGATGGCACACAATTGCTCAATGCACAATTGCTCTACTGTGATGTCACTGAGGCAGTTGTGATGTCATCAGTGATGTCACTCTTGCAAATGTGATTGAAGGGCCGATAGCACACAATTTCTCAACTGTGATGTCACGGGCACTCTCCAGAGTCTCCACCCTAGGATCCTAGTACTTGAAAAACGTATACTTGAAAAATGTCTTGTATTAATATGTTGTATTAAATTCCTGTTTGAGCAAGCGCAGTGTGCAGGTGTCCCTTCTTCTACTGTTGAGCATTTAAGGGAAGTTAGCTCGGAAAATGGCAGGGAAATGTAAAAGTAAGCACATGAAGATGAACAAACACAGGAGGTTTTTAGAAGAGTTGGAGAGTTGATATTTGTTGTTGAACGTAATGGGTATGGCAAGCCATTGTGCCTGATACAGTGTGCCTGACGTCATTAGCACAAGCCATTGTGCCTGATACAGTGTGCCTGGCGTCATTAGCACAAGCCATTGTGCCTGATACAGTGTGCCTGACGTCATTAGCACAAGCCATTGTGCCTGATACAGGGTGCCTGACGTCATTAGCACAAGCCATTGTGCCTGATACAGTGTGCCTGACGTCATTAGCACAAGCCATTGTGCCTGATACAGTGTGCCTGACATCATTAGCACATTTCAAGCTTTTAAATCTACAGCACCTCAGCTCACTCCATGCTAACATACAACAGGAATTCCTGAAAGCAAACACAAATTAAACACCTTGAAAAGTCAAGCAGAAAAACAGACTCGGTTCCAAAAATGTGCCAAGCTCTCAGAGACAGTGATGCGTGCATGAAGTGGTGTGGTACATTGCCACACAACAACAGTCTGATACATGATGTGGCTCTTTACAGTAGCACAGCATTTATTTGGGCTAGTCTCTGACTGTTTGGCCTCCCCTGAGCTAGGCTAATGAAGTTTCATATTATGGAAGGGTAGCTACACATAAAAATTGCTGCCAGTAGTAGTTGATTTGAATGGGAAAGACTGTTCTATTCATTCAAATTCTGTGGTACTAACCTTGTACAGCAGTTAAAGATATTGCATGTCTGTGTTTGTGTGGCATTCTGATGGATCAGCCACACAGTAAAAGTACGGTATGGTTTGAATCCAGTTCACAACATTTTTAATGCCAGCTCCCATAGCTCTCTCTCTCTCTTTCTCACCTTCCTACTTCTCTCCACTAATCTAAATTATGCAAAAATACTATTACGCAATGTATTATAATTTAACATGTTTATTTATTGCTCTTAAAGCAGCTACAAGCAAGATTTTCGATTGTTATTAAACAGTCTAAATTTAATATCGATGCATCACATCTTACCTCTAATAGTAGACGAGACCAACGCCGAGTAGTCTCGCTTGAACCTCGAGTGTTGTCTTGACGATTAGTCTGTCTGCGGCCGGGGCAGATCAGGAAGTGAAATGAAACGGTTTGCGGCAGCCACTTCGGCCATAACCACAAAATAACAAAATTACTTCCAAACAAACTGTTAGAATATAACGAGAGATGTTCGCGAGAGTAGCAAGCCCCTGCATGGCGTTCTCCGTGTTTATGGTCTGTTGCTAGGCAGAGCGAAACAGTTGAAGGCAGGCAGCTGCCGTAAACCGTTTAGTTTCGCTTCCGGGTTTATCCGGCCTGCCGGTAGACAGACACAGACTCTATAATCATCAAGAGAGCAATCTCCGATTCACACGGCTTTGGTCTCAGCTACTATTATAGGTAATATGTGATGCATCAATATTATAATTATACTGTTTAATAACAATCGAAAATCTTGCTCGTAGCTGCTTTAATGTAATAGCAGTTCTCCCAATACTTTTTCCTTTCCTAAATCCCTTAACAACCAATTTTAGAGCCCATACCATTCCTCTGTCACTCCAATCATTTCAGCAGAGGCATTTAGGGGGGAACCAATTTTATCCTGTAGGGAAACACAGTGGGGAACTAACTCAGTGTTACACAGCATGTATGGCTGTTATCAAGCAAAATTCGACTCCTCTGACACTTCCAGTCAAAACGTCAACATCAACTCTGGCCATCTGCCCACACATCTGCCCACACAATCCTGCAGGGGAATACTGTATATCTTTAGTTGCAAAGAAACAGCTCACTGACACAGGCTACTCTGAAGCAAGTCATTTTTCAACAGATATGGAACGGATTAATTCTGTGCTGGAGTGCAACACGTACAACTACTTTTGTCTGCTTCACTTGGCTAAAGCTTCACTCTGAGTTCATCGAGGCCACTTTGCCTCTACAGAGAGCTCACAGAGACAGAGCCACATTATTTCTAACAAAGTTCTTACTAAGAAGTTAATGCTCCGCTCTCCCCACTGCCCCCCCCCCCGCCCCCCTTTTTATTATTAATCTGGGACATTCCTTTTGTGCATTCATTTCATTTGTATCATATGCACTGGGCTCCACCTCAGCTGGACACCTTTTGTATACAGTGCTATCAAATAAGAACAGCCGGGTGCAGCGGGGTGGCGTAATGATCCGGAAGGCCTGGGTAAAGGAAGCTGAATTCCCCCAAAACACAATTTCTCCTTCCGGATTCTAGAAAAAAATATAATGTTATAAAATGCATTTGATAATGCTTCTCATACTTATCAATGTAAAAATGGTTTGGTGTTGTGAAAACACAAACCCAAATAGCAAAATCAATTTGGTGTTTACTGTACCATGTGCACAACATCCTCCAACTCATACGACCAATGACATCGGATCACTGCAATATGACCACCATGTCTGCTAGACTAGTGCCCTCAGTGGCAGAGAAAAAGTACTACGAGACTTCCGCCCAAAAGCGAGTTGAAAAGGCGACTTTTCTTCCAAAAAACGTTAGGGTTAGGGTGTGGGTTAGGGTTAGGGTGTGGGTTTGGGACAGCAATGAATTGACCAACCAATGAGTGGTTACGACAGGCGGCTGTCAAGCTACTGGGCCCAGGTTCAAATGTTGCACAAGGTTATATTTTTACCAAACGCCGAGACTGGGCTTTTATTCACACGACCGCTAGAGGTCGCTTAACGTTGAAAAGTGATTTGAGGTCGTATTCAGCTGCTTGTACAAACGACATCTTAGGTCGTATCCAGTTGGAGGCAGGCTGCATGTGCATCAGCTGAGATTGAGGACATTCTGTTCCTAAGCTATGTGCATCTGTGCAAGATAGTTTGATGGCCTACATCTAACAATTCAGCACGCTGACCAAATGATAATATTGTTCTCATCTGTCTCCAGAAATGCTTTCAAAACAAGTGGGTCTTTCCATCATGGTGGCAAATTCTAATTAGCTGCAGGGACTTTAAATTGAGGGTTTGGTGAATTGATGGCCCTCGTGTTGAGAGATTTTTTATCAGATTCCCACTAAGTATTTAAACCATGAGCTGACACCAGTTCAGCAACAGATGGTTGCCAACAGTTGATGGACTAACTTGCTGCAAGTGAGCAAAGCAGAAATATTTTACTCCGAATTAACAAAACTGATAAACTAGGTTTCTGCTGAATCATCAGGTTTATTCATTGCAGTCAATGTCCATTCTTAGACTTTGGGGTGGGTTCCTGCTATTTACTAAGTGCATGCAAACACGGAAATCAGATTATTGCCAGTTACCTGATTATTCTCAGTTATCTGTTTATTGTGTGCATGTAAACACACTCAATAACAGCACACGTTAACAGCAAGTTTAAAATATTATATTTTTTAATCATGCAAAACAGTGCCCAGTGTGCAACACTGCAACACAGATTTGTGTTGAGAGAATAGATGCACATATTGATGGGTTCAAAAAAGGGCATTTCTCTGTGGAGTTTGCATGTTCTCCCCGTGCTTACCTTCTTCCATCTAAGAACCGCCACTAAAAACCTGCAAGGAGATCATCGCCTGACCAGCGATGGTAAGGTCCGTCTCTGTACAGTATGTCCGAGGAGGAGGACGAGCCGGGATGGGAGAAATGCAGAAGTCAAATTTCACGGCATCATTAATAATAGTGTGTGTGTGTGTGTGTGTGTGTGTGTGTGTGTGTGTGTGTGTGTGTGTGTGTGTGTGTGTGTGTGTGTGTGTGTGTGTGTGTGTGTGTGTGTGTGTGTGTGTGTGTGTGTGTGCGTGCGCGTGTGTGCATGTGTGTGTTCCGGCACCTACATGTGTTCAAAAATGATTACTTGTGATGACTAAAGATGGGTTTGTCCCTCCTGTGTGTGTGTGTGTGTGTGTGTGTGTGTTCCGGCACCTACATGTGTTCAAATATGATTACTTGTGATGACTAAAGATGGGTTTGTCCCTCCTGTGTGTGTGTGTGTGTGTGTGTGTGTGTGTGTGTGTGTGTGTGTGTGTGTGTGTGTGTGTGTGTGTGTGTGTGTGTGTGTGTGTGTGTGTGTGTGTGTGTTTTTGGACTGAGTCTCACAGCTGTCATTGTTTGTGTTATCACACGCGATACCAATTATGGCTGGACACCAGCAGGACATTAGTCCACTTACGAGTAATAATCTAAATTGTGATGATAGTGATTCCAATGGCTCCTCTCCTCCCCTCTCTCTGTCTATCTGTCTTTCCATTGGCTCCTCTCCTCCCCTCTTTCTGTCTATCTGTCTTTCAGTCTCTCCTTTGATGGCTAGGATGCGTGACTAGCTTTCCACCCCAGTGACTCTAAGAAAACATCCACGACATTTAAGCCAATTACACACTCTCTGACTTTGCAACAGAGAAGCAGCCCATTGTGGATTGATAATAAATCTAGTTAAAGACTGAAATTGCCTGGCTCCAAAATGCTTTCACTGGCAAGTAAATCGGAGTAAGATGGCCCCATAGCAGTCATATCAACAGCATCATTATCAAGCTCAATTGCATCTCTCTTCCTCACTGTGACAGCGATTGACTTTGGTATCTTTCAAAATCTGCAAGCCACTGGACTACTGTCAAGGGTGAAATCTGCAAGCCACTGGACTACTGTCAAGCCACTGGACTACTGTCAAGGGTGACCAACCAATTGGCTTTGGGAATCACTGCCACTGTGTGGTTGAAGGTATGTTGACGGACAGCCAAGAGGTGGGTTCTGTACCAGTAGGAAACTATAGTTATTACTTTTTCTGTGTGTGGCAGTTTGGCTGTTGCAGTATTAAAAATCCCCATTGACTGACAGCCAAGAACTGGGTTTTGGACCAATGGGCAGCCAAGACTTTGACATTTCCCCACCCTTCATGTGTGATGGGTTCATCAGTGATGATACTGTACCTGGGATTCAACATCCACCAGGACTTGACGTGGGCCAGCCTGGCCCACTGTATCATTGACATTTACACACACTTCCACTGACAATTAATATTTATTACTTCTACCTATTACCTTTCTTATTTTACTGTTTACCTCAACTGCCTTACATACACTGTTTACATTGTTTGCCCTATTTAACTATGGTATATTGTTCTATTGTTGTTGTTGTGATTGTCTGCTCTATTTGTTGTTTGCTGTGATTTTCTACCTATTTACTACTGCACCTTGTCTGTAACGGAGCCCACAGCATAAGTATTTCACACGTGCGTATACTTGTACAATGGAGTGACAATAAAAATCTTGAATCTTAAATATAGCGATACAGAGGGGAAGACACTCACTGAGGTGTACACATACATACATACATACAGTATGCATTGATGTGCACACACACATGCCTGTACATGTACACACAATACACAGATATTTGTATGCTCTCAAATATGCACTCTGCAAGTTTCATACCAGCCAAACCACAAGGAATGACATCAGCTCACATGACGCACTGCACATAGTGGCAAACACTTGCCACGGTCAATCACCTTTATGTGACTGTGGCAACCCAAAACATCAACCTGCATGATGATCAAACACGTGCAACACCCAATGGCAACACTGTGATATTTCATTCGGTTCTTTTCCATTCTTTCTTTCAATGCTTTTGATTGGTCTCTGATTGTCTTCTGATTGGACTGGAATGATATTTAAAGCAATTGTATTACTGAACAAATAAGCCCTCCAGATGTGCGCTGTAATATTTGAGTTTTTAAGGGACCATCTAAGAAGACAGTGCTACCAGGCTACACGCAGGATGCCGAAAGACCATTGAAGTGTGCTGACTTTGATAGTGACTGCATCCCACTGCACACAGCCTTTCTGCAGGGACAGCCAGGGTCTTGACCCACTGCACACAGCCTTTCTGCAGGGACAGCCAGGGTCTTGACCCACTGCACACAGCCTTTCTGCAGGGACAGCCAGGGTCTTGACCCACTGCACACAGCCTTTCTGCAGGGACAGCCAGGGTCTTGACCCACTGCACACAGCCTTTCTGCAGGGACAGCCAGGGTCTTGATCACTGCAGCACACAGCAGTTCTGCAGGGACAGCCAGGGTCTTGATCACTGCAGCACACAGCATTTCTGCAGGGACAGCCAGGGTCTTGACCGGCCACTGCACACAGCAAATGCTGTGTGCAGGGTCTTGATAGTGACGGCATCCCACTGCACACAGCCTTTATGCAGGGACAGCCAGGGTCTTGATAGTGACGGCATCCCACTGCACACAGCCTTTCTGCAGGGACAGCCAGGGTCTTGACCCATTGCACACAGCCTTTATGCAGGGACAGCCAGGGTCTTGATAGTGATGGCATCCCACTGCACACAGCCTTTATGCAGGGACAGCCAGGGTCTTGTTAGTGATGGCATCCCACTGCACACAGCCTTTATGCAGGGACAACCAGGGTCTTGATAATGACGGCATCCCACTGCACACAGCCTTTATGCAGGGACAGCTAGGGATGGGAATTGATAAGATTTTAGCGATTCCGATTCCATTTTCGATTCTGCTTATCGATCCGATTCCTTATCGATTCTCTTATCGATTCTCATTGGGCAAGGGAAAAAAAAAGAGTACAAACGGGTTTATTAACATTAATTTTCTTTTATATTATTATTATTATTATTATTATTATTATTATTATTATTATTATTATTATTATTATTATTATTATATTTATTATTATTATTATTATTCAGCTCTGAGATCAGATTGCTCTTTTCAACCCATATCAAGCAGGGATCAGTGTTGTCTGTTAAACTGGCTCTGTTTGGGGGTTTGTATTTTGGGTTGAGCATCTTTGTCATCGCGCATGGAATCGATAGTGGAATTGTTAAGGATTTTGGCTAACGATTCCAAGGAATTGATCCACTGGGACCCTGTTCTCAACAAGAACCGGTTCTCGATTCCCATCCCTATAGGGACAGCCAGGGTCTTGACCAGCCACTGCACACGGTCTTGATAGTGATGGCATCCCACTGCACACAGCCTTTATGCAGGGACAGCCAGGGTCTTGACCCATTGCACACAGCCTTTATGCAGGGACAGCCAGGGTCTTGATAGTGACGGCATCCCACTGCACACAGCCTTTATGCAGGGACAGCCAGTGTCTTGATAGTGACGGCATCCCACTGCACACAGCCTTTATGCAGGGACAACCAGGGTCTTGATAGTGACGGCATCCCACTGCACACAGCCTTTATGCAGGGACAGCCAGTGTCTTGATAGTGACGGCATCCCACTGCACACAGCCTTTATGCAGGGACAGCCAGTGTCTTGATAGTGACGGCATCCCACTGCACACAGCCTTTATGCAGGGACAACCAGGGTCTTGATAGTGACGGCATCCCACTGCACACAGCCTTTATGCAGGGACAGCCAGTGTCTTGATAGTGACGGCATCCCACTGCACACAGCCTTTATGCAGGGACAACCAGGGTCTTGATCACTGAGCTGTGCTGCTGATTTGCAGAGCCACATCACACAGCAGATATCAGCCCTTTCCATCCTGGCTAGAGGTGCTGCGTCAGCCACACAGGGTGTTGTGGGAATATGTTAATGAGCAGACACATCAGAGAATATAGCGGGGCACTGATGGCTTAACATGCACAATCAAAAACAGATGACATTGTGTTGCAGGCTTTCAAAAATGTCACTGGTGACATCAACTCTACGCATGTTGCCATCAGGGAGCCAAGCACGCGAGAACAAAATTATAGGAAAAGGAAAAGACGTCATTCTATGGACATTGAATTGTGACGCAGACGTGACATCTATATAGAGTTAAACCTTGTAGAGGTATAAAGTTATACAAAACTAGCCGTGATCCTAGCTTAGCCCCGCTGTGGATAAGCCACTAATGATGCAGGCAGGGCTGGGGGGGTCAGATCATTGCTGGACACCAGTAATTGCTGCTAAGCAGCAGGACAGGCAACCGTCTTGTTAAAGAGCAGAAACAGGAGCGCGAGTTTTGGGAAGAGAGGGCACACTGCCTGTGTTTACATCATCCTCAAGCCTGACCGATGGATTAGTCACTTCCTACGGAGACTGGGGGAGTGGGTGGTCACGGAGGGAGATGGAGACTGAGAGAAAGAATGTGTGTGTGTGTGTGTGTGTGTGTGTGTGTGTGTGTGTGTGTGTGTGTGTGTGTGTGATATCGGTATCAGCAGATGTTAGTCATTTTTTTACATATTGCAATGTTAATATCGGTTATCGGTATGACCCAACATTTTCACATTGAAAGGAAACAATGCAGTACATCTATGATTTATGGGCTTTTCCAAATGTTTTGGAAATAAAGAAATGCATTACTTTTTCAAATTCAGTGTTTGTTTTTCAGTATGTACAAAATTGTATTATTATAAAAATGTGTTTTTTATAGAGATCATATCGACATCGGTAAATATCGGTTATCGACCATAACAGCAATGTCGGTTATCGGTACTGGCCAAGATTTTCATATCGGTGCATCCCTAATTTATTGTGTCTGAGGATGTTTGGTGATCAGGCAAAGTCAGCTGATTAGTTTTCAGTCCGTGTGACCCCTGGTGGGCTGGTGGCGAGCAGCCTGCCCTGTGCCTGGGGCAAATACACTTCCAGACAAGTCCAGACTCAACCCGACCGACCCAACCTTCCAGTCTGCCTCAAACCCCAAGCTGCTCCTCACTCTCTGGCTGGATGACCAGAGAAACGTTTGCACTGGGTGCTGCTACTGTACAGTGCATAAAGGCCATAGTTCTTCTCATGTCTGTGTCTGTCTGTCTGTCTGTCTGTCTGTCTGTCTGTCTCTCTCTCTCTCTCTCTCTCTCACACACACACACACACACACACACACACACTGCGTTTAAAGTTATATTGGTTATCACCTTCTCTGTCTGTCTGTCTGTCTTTCTCAAAACTCATTGGCTGACTGCTTCTCTCTTCCCTCCACTGTCTCTCTCTCCCCTCCTCCATCCTCTCTCTCACTTACTTGTACCGGCCTATATTTGTGGTCTTTTCAGTGAGATAAAGGGGTCGTCTGTGTCTCTGTACAGCTTGCTTGAGCTAAATTAATTGTGATTTATGTTCAGGAATCAAGAATATCATATTCTTGCATATCTGATCAAAATGTTGCATTCGATTTAATATGAGTTACGGACTTCCCATTGACAACCAGAGTTGTATTTATTAGCAGACTGGCACAGACTGGCTAGAATCTCATTCGCCAATTGTGCCCCAACATATCAGCAAAACGATACGTCACTCAAAATTATAATTTTGTAAGCTGGGGGTTTTAACTTGCTAATACATTCATCAATATTATATTTCTGTCATAACACCACCACCACCTTTATTTATACAGAGGGAGTCTGACTGAGAGCAATGCTCTCTTTATCAGGAGCATCCTGTTCACATTCACACACACATTCATAATTATTGTAGTTTGCCAATGCTGATTCTGGGTGTTTTTGGCATGTGGTAGCCTACATATTGACTGTATACTATTATTATTACAGTAAGTACAGTCCCCCGAGTTCCGTCACAGGTGTCACAGATCACAGCTTTTTTTTGCATGTGCATTATAATGCCAGCTTTTTCTCCATATTTCTGCCATGGGTGCATGTTTTAATTTAGTTTTTGTTTTTTGGGTGTATTTTCATAAGAATCTTGAGTCCTAACTATAAATTCAGTTTTTTTACCTGCACCATGCTCTTTAAGTTTCAGAACTACTGTGTGTGAATGTAATTGTAGCTGATATAATGACAAAAATGCTCATTGAGACAATTAGTGTAAGTGATCTCAGCAATGTGCTTGACAATAAGAGCCTGTGGAATTTTCCAACTGTGTTCTGTCCAGCGGTAAATAATGCTTGAATGATTTTTTTAATGTTTACGTTTTGTTTTAATGGCTTATGCCATCTCAAATCCCTTTGCAGTGCACATAAATAATAAACAAGTATGCCATTGTGTCAACCTAATATAATATTCATGTAGGTTTCAACAATAAATGCCCTGTAACAAAATTTACACGCAGCTGTGGTTCTATGAATTTACGGGATCAAGACAAACAACAGAGATAATGTCAGTGGGAGTGATTTTAATATGGAGGTAAATGGGTGCATTTGCAACATATAAACAGCCTACTTGGCAGAATGCATGAAAACTCTCTCTCTCTCTGTCTCCCTCAGCGTGTTTGTGTGTTTGTGTGTGTGCATGTGTGCGGTAGAGAACAGGGTTGACTCCTGTTAAATAGGTCTGGATGGAAGCCTAGTCTCTGCTGTATGAAGCGGAGAATGAGAGCCAGGATAGAATTGATGGGAGGGGTGAAGTTATAAAGTAGTGGGACAGTGAGCTAGCATTTGCCTTCTTAGCAACATGTTTGTTTTTCTTTTCTTTTCTGTAATTACTGTATTATTCTTGCGGTGACAACATGTGACCCAGCTGGTTCTGTTGCTTTTTATTCACCTTACTAGCAATCAATCATGACAGACATGACATGTCAGATCACTGGATTTTGGTCACAGTTATATAAAAATAGAGAAATACAAATTAACCTCCATGTCTTTGTTCTTGCAGTTGCAGCTTGTGCATAACTCAGAATTGTTCACATATTATACTTTGTTACGGTCTAATTGCACTGCAATTAGTGGGAGCTGTAATTTAAAGGATTACTGTCTATCTTTACTGACTCAGCATGACACTACTTATTGGTTTCACATCAAAAGGTGAGTCTGCTGTGGGAGTGTTCTTGATGTTTTATTTATTGATGTGACAGTCACATTGAAAAGACCAATTTCACTATACTGTGTCCTAGTGTCCCACAAGCTTTCTGACTATATTGCAGCAGAAGTGTATTTCCACACCTATCACTCTTCATTTCTGTCTCAGTAAGCTGGCTTCATCAGAAATGACTGAAACCATTATGGCATTGAAAAGCATTGATGCTCTGTAGTGAATCTGATCTTAAGACCTCCATAAACCAAACATTTCCTCGTAAAATGGGATTGAGAGGCTGTCTTTTTCAGTCTAGTTATACCAATCACAGTCTTTTAAGTGCTATACAAAGAGGTTGAAACTAATCAAACATGCAGAGTGAGTTGAATAACTGTCTTGTCCTTTGTGTGAGCACATGTGTTTGATAATTGCTTTACAGCAGTGCTTCCCAAACTATGGGTCAGGACCCAATTTGGGTCGCGGGACCCGTGGGTCGTCATGGAAACTCATTACCGTACGTTTTTTGTGAGTTTGGGTCCCAGGGAGACACAAACTTTATCTTTTGGGTCCCAAGATAAAAACGTTTGGGAGCAGCTGCTTTACAGGATAGATAGAGGAAACACACACACACACACACACACACTGCGGCCCCTATCGTTGCATCGGCCTAGTTTCTACGCCGAGCGCCTGGCGCAGTGGGCGTGGACCAGCGCACTTGATATCTTGGTCTTGGCGCTACACGCAGCCTAAAGCATTACAACCACGCCTTTTAAGCGTAAAATTATGCACTGTCATGCTCATTGGATAAGTGCAATAAACGAATCGCACGCTTGCCTTTTAAGCTCCAATTCCAGTGGTCCAGCAAAACCAGACAAAAGCCAAGCGCTCTGCCCCCCCCCCTCCCTTCATCCAGTCTGTCTGTCTCCATATATAGGCTATTATTCCATATTATTATGCTTCTCAAACCAATCTAACTGCAGTTTAAATACTGCAAGCATGTAAATACGCTACACTATAGCAAGATCAAAGTGAAAAGAATGTTCTAAAGGCATCAGCTAGAAAAATATAGCCTATCCCTATATGATGAGATTAATTTTATATTGGTGAAAGTTTGTCCAGAAAGATATCGTTTTCTCTCCCCTGCTGCAGGTAGAATGATGCACATAAATATACCCTACATTATGTAAAGTCATTGCATAAATGTGTTTTTATTGTAAAACTAAATGTGAAGTAGGGCCAAGTTATTGGAGCGGACATCACAGTATAGCACATGACAGTAGAAGCGCGTTCCGCAGCGCGTTCCACTGTCACTTATCTAAATCACGTTAAATCCACAAGAGATATATATAGGCCCAGGAGGACATATATGTTTCACATACGGTGGTGTATTCATTTCGATGTTTCATTTGGTCCAATATTGAAATGTGTACAATTGCAGGTTGTGTTACCATTACACATTAATTTAGATCGACCTTTTATATCTATTTCGCCTCATTTGGTTGCTATTTAGTAGCGAAATGGAGAAGCACAATGCATGCTGGGACATGCCAGGCAACTTACAACTTATTTTTCCTATATGGGAAGTGTGTTGTGCCTGTCTAAGCGAGGGAGTCAGAGAGAGAGAGAGAAGGGTGACAGAGAAGAGGCAGAAGAGCACTGGCGCACTGAATAGGCCTGGTTTCAGAGAGAGACAGAGAAGGGTGACAGGGGAGAGGCAGAAGAGTGCTCCTTGCAACTGGCGCACTGAATAGGCCTGGTTTTCAAAAGCGCAAAGCGCTAAATTTACGCCAGGTGGGAAGATATCATTACGCCGAGATTTAAGGCCGACACGCCCATTCTGGCCCATTCTGGGACTGCGCCATGCCCATTCGGCCTAAAGCGCATTTGGCAGCGTAAAGCCATATTGATATCTTCCCGAGGCAGGCGCAAGGCACGTTTTTTTGCGTTTAAGGCCCGTTTTAGCGCCGAAGGCCTGTGGGAGAATAGGGCCCTGCATGTTTATCACTATCTCTAAGGATATTCAATTCATATATTCTGATCCAAACCTGCTCAAACATAGTTACACAAGTACACACTCTCCTCCTGGCAACTCCTTTCAATGTGTATTTAAACCACTCGGAGCTCTGTGATTGCCTAATGCTGATGTATTTGAGCAATAACATGCAACACGGCCCTCAGAGGACTGGCCATTCACTAGCAACAATACAGAGACTCACACACTGCTTCCATACAGTTTAATGGGCTGAAGAGACTGTAACCACACTGTGTATACAACCCACTGAGAGCAGGGGGTGGGGGGTGCAGGAGTGTGAGGCAAGAGGGGGTGGGAGGAAGGCACAGAAGTAAGGAAGGAGAGACTGTGTGTGAGAGACAGAATAGCTGTGTGTGTGTGTGTGTGTGTGTGTGTGTGTGTGTGTGAGAGCGAGAGAGAGAGAGACAGAATAGCTGTGTGTGTGTGTGTGTGTGTGTGTATGTAGTATGTGTGTGTGTGTGTGTGTGTGTGTGTGTGTGTGTGTGTGTGTCAAATAAGGCAAAGGTGCTCTCACATGCTAACCTTACTATTAGCAATTGATTTTCTCTCATCTTTCTCACTGACATAATTAACCTTTTTTAAATCTGAAGCATGTCATGAGAGAGGCGGGAGTATTTTCAGAGTTGACAGGCTTTTTTCAGGTTTTCAGCCACTTCTGTTGAGACAGGAAAACGCGTGTGGGTAAATCTTGAGCCAGATTTCATTCTTGCAATGCTGCTAGTAATGCTATGTGTCTTAGCCTGGGAGCTTTTAAATGCTAAGGACATGTTGAAGTGATGCCATGCCAACGCTGGCCTGGAGAGGGAGCAAGGTACAGCAACTTTCAACATAAACCGTTTTCCTGTAGGCTACCAATACAAACACTCTTTGTAACTGTATCTCGTTAATTTGAGCTACTTTATAAGATTCTGATTATTTGATGTGGTTGTGCATTTTTCCTCTTTATTTCAAGATATTTTTGTTTTACTTTTGCCAAAACAAATACTTGCAATAAATACATTTTATGCTTAGCTCAGCAAACGGCAGCACATGATATGACTCACCTAATGGGCACACAATTATTTTACAATAGTTAATGGTCTATGCAGCCACGATTATTTACAATAATCTTCTTCTCCTTCTTCTTCTTCTTCTTCTTCTTCTTCTTCTTCTTCTTCTTCTTCTTCTTCTTCTTCTTCTTCTTCTTCTTCTTCTTCTTCTTCTTCTTCTTCTTCTTCTTCTTCTTCTTCTTCTTCTCCCCTTCAAATGTTGGATGCTCTGGGAAAAACTTGGGTTAGGGTTACATGGGGTTTCCACCCTTTGTGAGACAACATAAGGGTGGTGTAGCAATAAGAAGAGGTTATAGTGACAGCAGATCTGAAGTTGTTAATCAGAAGTGGCACTGCTTGTGCCACACCTCTCTCATTGACAACTGGAATCCCTGCCCTGTCAAAAAGAACCTCACTAGAAGAAATGTTTTGAAAAGGTTCTCTCTCTCTGTCTCTCTCTCTCTCCACTCCTCCCTGGTAATTCAATCAGAGGAGTAAATGTTGCAACATCAACCCTGGATTTGGATAATATTCCCCTTATCACCATGGAGACGGTTGCTTCATACACAAAGACAGAGAAAGTTGGCTTCTTCCTAAAATGTCACACAAGAACACAGCTCCTTTTTTGCTGAGCTTGAATAAGAGGGACGGATTTTGCAATACCAACATTTGTCCAGATATTTCAACAAAATAAAACTGGGGGATTGCTGACTGCTGGATCAGTAATATAAAGCCAATGACTTATTCCAAATAAGACAACAGTAAACATGCCATCCCACACGAATGATCAGTAATAAATATGTCACCTTGTTTCAAGCTGTAATAAAGTTCTCCCTTGGGCCAATCAATGTGACTGCCTTAATACAGTGGTGAGATGCCTCATTTCCACACATTTGTCATAATCAGGTCAGATTAAAGCTGAAGTAGACAATATTATTTCATTATAATTTTGCTTCTACGTCTGACAACAAAAACAACTATTCCGGTGCTTGATTATGCTTGGCTTAGCCACGATTAAAACCATTGTAAAATACTCTAGTACTAATAAACACACACCTGCCATCACATCACAGTATTACTGTGCCAAACCTAAATGCCAGGTAGGCTATGTTATAAGCACATTTGTACATTAGATCTGGGGAAATGGTGGCCATCTTGTAATTCTGGTCAAATCTGACTTCCCTCCACATCTGAAAATAAACCGTATGGTATTCACTCACTATCTGATTTGTGAAACTTTTATCCCATTTGTGAAAACTAAAATAATAGGTGATTTCACTGAGATTTCATTGTTTTTCCCCATCTAGACCACATAAAACCAGGTCCAGTTCCAAGACCATTACACTTAGACCTTTCAAATCTGGGCTAGATTACCAAGGGGACCCTAAACTCTCACCAAGAAACACTTTGAGATTTGTGAAACTTTTATCCTATCTGTGAAAATGGAAAAATGGAAGATTTAAGTGTTTTCCCCATCTAGACCACATAAAACCAGGTCCAGTTCAAAGACCATTACACGTAGACCTTTCAAATCTGTTCTAGATTACCAAGGGGACCCTACACTCTCACAAAGAAATACTTTCAGATTTGTGAAACTTGTATCATGTTATGAGCACATTTGAACATTAGACTACGGAGGAATGCCAGCCATCTTGGAATTGAGCTCAAATCCGCCTTCCCTCCACATCTGACAATAAACCGTATGGTTTGACACAACGCGCCACCACAATTTTCAAAACTTGCATTTCACTACATTGCAAAAGTAGCTTAATTTTCATTTTAAAGTGCTTAATTTCTGTGCAATAAAAGCTGTGTTGAAGCCCCAAAAGTAAACACATTTGAAACAAATCTAAGTATTCTACAACACATGCCAGCCATTTGAAATATAATTTGGTCAATTCTGACCTCTCTTAGCTACACCACAGCATTGTAAACATTTATAGTGCATCAGGAAAGAGAAACAACTGTAAACATTCTTTCTTGTTTAGAACCCAGCACAGTATTAAATACTGAGTATCTCATGAAAAACTATTAATATTGCATCTTTTGTGTTTAGCTACCTCTCACAGCATTGTAACATCTGCAGCAAGAAAGGAAAACTACTGTAAACATTTTAACCATATTTCTTGTTTAGAACCTAGCTAGTAACAGCACACATCTCCTGAAAAAACATTTATAATGCATCTTTCTTGATTAGCTACATCACAGTGCCATCTCCTGAAAAACATTAATATATATATATATATATTATTTTTAATTTACCTTTATTTATACAGGGAGGGCTCTTGAGAGCGGGCTCTCATTTACAAGGGCGCCCTGGTACAACAAAACACATACAAAGTTGCAGACAGACAAGACAAGATTAAGTACTGTACTGTACTTAAGTACATTAACTAAAACATGCGCACTCCTCGCGCGTGGTGCTCTCGATGTGCACTTTGAAGGACACTAGGGGGATGAAGAGTTCCAGTTTTAAAATATCCTGGAGTCTGTTCCATTTATTAGGGGCAAAGAAGGAACATGCCGTCTTTCCGAGTTCTGTCCTCGCACGTGGAATGAGCAGTCTGATATGAGACTGTGAGCGGGTATGATGACTTGTGTTGTTATGAGTAAGGATTGAAGACAGATAAAGGGGAAGCTTTCCAATTAGTGCTTTGTAAATAAATAAAAGGCAGTGTTGCTCTCTTCGAGCCATCAGGGAGGGCCAGCTCCACTTGTTTGTACTTTACTTACTTTACTTTATTTCACTTGGCAGATGCTTTTATCCAAAGCGACGTACAACAGAGATAAAAAGAAACAATACAAGCAATATACAGTATGCACAGTACCAGAATAATCTAAAACATAGTCAAATATAAAGTGCTATTGGACGTGCAATCAGTGCATTGAAAAAGTGCCTGTGAGATGAATTTGTGCAAGTGCGTCAGTACGGAAGTGGACCTGAAATAAGTGAGTCTTAAGTCTCTTTTTGAATGTAGTAAGGGAGTCAGCGGTACGGACAGGGTTAGGTAGTTCATTCCACCACCGGGGAACAACAGAGGAGAAGAGCCTGGTGAGTGAATTGGGTGGTGGAAGTGAAAGGAATCTTTCAGTAGCGGAATGTAGTGGACGGAAGGGGGCATAGGGTTGGATGAGGGAGTTTAGGTAGGTTGGGGCTGTATTTGTCAGGGTTTTGTATGCAAGGGTTAGGGCCTTGAACTGGATTCAGGCGGCCACTGGGAGCCAGTGGAGGGAGATGAGGAGGGGTGTGACGTGGGTTCTGTTTGGCTGGTTGAAGATGATACGTGCTGCTGTGTTCTGGATCATTTGGAGAGGTTTGAATGTGGATGCAGGAAGGCCAGCCAGTAAGGAATTACAGTAATCGATGCGAGATAGAATGAGGGCCTGGACTAGAAGCTGTGCTGTGTGTACAGTTAGATAGGGTCTGATTTTCTTGATGTTGTATAGAGTGAATCTGCATGACCGGGCTATGGCAGCGACGTGTGTTTTGAAGGATAGAAGATTGTCGTGAATGACTCCAAGGTTACGGGCGGACTGAGCTGGGATGAGTTGTGATGAACCAAGGTTGATATTAATCTGGTGTGGTATGGGGGTGTTGGCTGGGATGATCAGGAGCTCAGTTTTGGAGAGATTGAGTTGAAGGTGACGTGCTTTCATCCAAGATGAGATATCTGACAGACAGGAAGAGATGCGAGATGAAACTGTGGGGTCGTTGGGATGGAAAGACAGAAACAGTTGTGTATCGTCAGCGTAGCAGTGATATGAAAAACTGTCTGGGAGTACAGTATACAGTGGTGTGTGCAGAAGCCATCACCTGTTATAAAGCGCAGGGCGCTGTGATACACTGCATCCAATGGCTTCAAGGTGGTGGATGAGGCATGCATGTACAATACATCTCCATAATCAAAAACAATTAATGAGTGAACAAGTGCTTTTCTCATATGACACGAAAAGCAAGACTTATTCCTATATAGAAAACCAATTTTTCTCCGTAGCTTTTTTGTGAGATGATCAGTATGTACATGGAAAGAGAGTTTAGTGTCCAGCCAAATGCCCAAGTATTTATAGGAATCAACATGTATTTGTTTGCCCTGAAGCGATTGGATACAAAGACTGTTTTCAACGACAGGGGATTTAGTGAACAGCATCCACTTAGTTTTTTTTTAGTTTAGAACTAATTTGAGGTCAAACAGAGACCTTTGGAATGCATCAAATATAGTCTGCAATCTAGCAGCGGCCTGAGCAGGAGTGGTCCCGAAGCAGTACAAGATTGTATCATCTGCATAGTAATGGACGTTACTGTGCTCGAAGGGTAAGGAGATATTATTTATGTACAGGGTAAATAGGATTGGGCCGGAGATCGATCCCTGGGGAACGCCCCTGTCGATAGCTGCAAAATTGGATCTGAAGTTGTCGGCAATAACAGCCTGTTTTCTCCCAGACAGGTAATTGGTGAACCATCTGACAGAGAGGTCATCCAGACCGAAAGAAGACAATTTATTTAACAGGATGCCGTGATCCACGGTATTGAAGGCTTTTGATAGGTCTACAAAGACAGCTGCACAATGCTGTCGAGAGTCTATTTTATTCAGTATGTTATTGAGGACGAGAGATGTGGCAGTGATGTACTATGGCCGGGTCTGAAACCTGATTGATGGGGATGGAGAATGTTGTGTGCATCTAGGAAGGCCCGCAATTGTTTGTTCGCCAGGGATTCCATGACCTTGGCTAAACAACATAACTTGGAGATGGGTCGATAATTGTTTAAATCGCTTGGGTCGCCTCCTTTAAACAGGGGGGTGACTTGAGCACCGGAAGTAAAAGTTAAGTTAAGAAGATGGGCAAGCGGGGCAGCAGTGAGGTGCGCACTAAGGCGCAGGAGGAACGGGTCGATGTCGTCCTCGCCCTTAGATTTCTTGATGTTTAGTAGCAAGAGCGAATTACGGACTTCGAAATCATTTACAGGTCTGAATGAAAAACTATCGATACGAGTGGGGGAAATTGGAGTATTTTTGAATGTCGGAGTGTGATTACAACCAGTGGGGTCGGATACTCTATCAAATAAATGACTCGCAGAAACAAAATGTTTGTTAAATACGTCACACATCTGTGCTTTATCGGTGATTATATTGTTCTCACAGACAATCTGTGGAGGGAGAGCGGAGGTAGGCATGCTTTTTAATGACTTTATCGTTTTCCAAAAGCTAGCTGAATTTCCCTGGGCATTTGTGAAAGACGCCAAATAATGGTCAGATTTTGCTTTTCTAATTACAGTAATACATTTATTTCGCGTCTTTCGGAAGTGCAAATATTGCACCTTTCTTGTGGCTACATCACAGCATCTCCTGAAAAACATTCATAGTAGATCTCACTTGTTTAGCTCACTTGTTTAGCTAGATCACATTTGAAAAACAACCAGTCGGGTGTAATAAGTAAATGAGGTTTAATTGTATTTTTTTTTTTTCTTTTTTTAGAACTCATCCGCGGGCCACCAGTTGAATAGCCCTGCCGTATGGTATCCACTCACTATGTGAGAAATTTCGTGTTTCTTTGAAAAAGTGCACAATTGTTATAAGCACATTTGTACATTAGACGTGGGGAAATGGTGGCCATCTTGGAATTTTGGTCAAATCTGACTTCCCTCCACATCTGAAAATAAACCTTATGGTATTCCCTCCCTATGTGAGACATTTCATGTTTCTTTAAAAAAGTGCACAATTCTTGTATTTTTGGGAGCTTATCCGCTGTGCTAAAACAGCTAATAGGTGTTCTAATCTAAGGCACTCCGTGGAGGGTACAACATAACTAGCAATCACAGAACACAAACAAGGGTCATTCGGGTTCTACTCTCTGCTATGTTGGTATGGTTAACATTCCATTGATGTTGTTTAAAACTGCATACTTCAGCATTAAGAGCAGTGCTGATCCAAGCCTCTCTTGCTACAAATGTCTAAAATTATAAATATAACTGCCACGTTCTGATTTAGTGCTGTTAATTCTGCAACAGCTTGGCTGATTTATTTAATTTAACTGTATTTTGACTTGGGTGGGCTGGGCCCTATGCAGCTGCGTAGTGTGAGAGTAGGATCCAGCATTGATTAGAAGGTTCTAACTGAATCAGTGTAGTAGCAATGGACCAGGTGCCTAATATGACAGCTTCATGGTGTGATGTCAGTCTCACAGTGCACGCATCAACTGTCAACATCTGCTTTTAGTTACAAAACCCTGAGTGAGCACTGCACTGTGGGACAGGCCTGGAAGATAAACCCTGAGTGATCACTGCACTGTGGGACAGACCTGGAAGATAAACCCTGAGTGATCACTGCACTGTGGGACAGACCTGGAAGATAAACCCTGAGTGATCACTGCACTGTGGGACAGGCCTGGAAGATAAACACAGTGATCACTGCACTGTGGGACAGGCCTGGAAGATAAACCCTGAGTGATCACTGCACTGTGGGACAGACCTGGAAGATAAACCCTGAGTGATCACTGCACTGTGGGACAGGCCTGGAAGATAAACCCTGAGTGAGCACTGCACTGTGGGACAGGCCTGGAAGATAAACCCTGAGTGATCACTGCACTGTGGGACAGACCTGGAAGATAAACCCTGAGTGATCACTGCACTGTGGGACAGGCCTGGAAGATAAACACAGAGTGATCACTGCACTGTGGGACAGGCCTGGAAGATAAACCCTGAGTGATCACTGCACTGTGGGACAGGCCTGGAAGATAAACCCTGAGTGATCACTGCACTGTGGGACAGACCTGGAAGATAAACCCTGAGTGATCACTGCACTGTGGGACAGGCCTGAAAGATAAACCCTGAGTGATCACTGCACTGTGGGACAGACCTGGAAGATAAACCCTGAGTGATCACTGCACTGTGGGACAGACCTGGAAGATAAACCCTGAGTGATAACTGCACTGTGGGACAGGCCTGGAAGATAAACACAGTGATCACTGCACTGTGGGACAGGCCTGGAAGATAAACCCTGAGTGATCACTGCACTGTGGGACAGGCCTGGAAGATAAACCCTGACTGATCACTGCACTGTGGGACAGGCCTGGAAGATAAACGCTGAGTGATCACTGCACTGTGGGACAGACCTGGAAGATAAACCCTGAGTGATCACTGCACTGTGGGACAGGCCTGGAAGATAAACCCTGAGTGATCACTGCACTGTGGGACAGACCTGGAAGATAAACCCTGAGTGATCACTGCACTGTGGGACAGACCTGGAAGATAAACCCTGAGTGATAACTGCACTGTGGGACAGGCCTGGAAGATAAACACAGTGATCACTGCACTGTGGGACAGGCCTGGAAGATAAACCCTGAGTGATCACTGCACTGTGGGACAGGCCTGGAAGATAAACCCTGACTGATCACTGCACTGTGGGACAGGCCTGGAAGATAAACGCTGAGTGATCACTGCACTGTGGGACAGACCTGGAAGATAAACCCTGAGTGATCACTGCACTGTGGGACAGGCCTGGAAGATAAAGCCTGAGTGATCACTGCACTGTGGGACAGACCTGGAAGATAAACCCTGAGTGATCACTGCACTGTGGGACAGACCTGGAAGATAAACCCTGAGTGATCACTGCACTGTGGGACAGGCCTGGAAGATAAAGCCTGAGTGATCACTGCACTGTGGGACAGACCTGGAAGATAAACCCTGAGTGATCACTGCACTGTGGGACAGGTCTGGAAGATAAACCCTGAGTGAGCACCAGACAATTGGACTCGAGTCATAGGGACTCGGACTCGAGTCGACTCGAGTCGCAAATTTGACGACTTCCGACTCGACTCGGACTTGGAAGGTAAATACTTGAAACTCGACTCGGATTGGAAGAAAATGACTCGAAACTCGACTCGGACTTGTGACAAGATCAGCCGAGTGCACCAGCTGGGCGTACGCCTAGGTTTACACGCTACGTCCGATGTAGAACTCAAAGTTACGACTAACTTAATTTTATGACTAGTGCACCCTGTATGCGCTGCGTCTGTGTATGGAGCAGGCGTAAAAGTTACACCCAAATACGTAGCTACTCACTGACAGCTGTCTCATCTTGATCTGCGCGTGATGCGGCCGGAATCTTCTCCAAAAATTTCGATCGATATGTGCTGTAAAATAGACGTTTTGGGCGCAGGACCTCCGCTCGTCGGCGGGTTTTAAGCTGATGCGTCGGAAGATCTTTCAATTTCTTCCTGACTTCGTCAACTGCCCGCAGTGCGCAGTCTGCCATCGCATTCAGTAGGCTACTGATTGCACTTGTGATCAAACTGCTTGTGTTGGCGATGTTAAATTGAGCTGTGACAACGTTTCTATGCTTTGAATACAACTCTATAAGTTTAAGCTGAGTTGGAGCTGTCTGTCAGCTGTCTCTAGCTCGTCTGAGAGAAGTGTGTTGCTTGGCAACAAGCACGTATTAACGTGAACGCGCACGTCCGCAGCCTAAATAATCTCTGCCTTGTCATTTTTTCTAACCTGTGACTCGACTTGACATAACCTGTGACTCGACTCGAGACTTGACTTGAAATAACATTGTGACTTGACTTGACTTGACTTGCCGACAAAAGGAAAGACTTGGGACTTGCTTGAGACTCGGGACCAATTGACTTGAGACTCGCTTGGGACTCGGATCAGAGGGCCTTGGACAATTGTCTGGTGAGCACTGCACTGTGGGACAGGCCTGGAAGATAAACCCTGAGTGAGCACTGCACTGTGGGACAGGCCTGGAAGATAAACCCTGAGTGAGCACTGCACTGTGGGACAGGCCTGGAAGATAAACCCTGAGTGAGCACTGCACTGTGGGACAGGCCTGGAAGATAAAATGATATCAAACACAGCACTGTTTTAATTTTCAACACACCCATGCATTGTTTGGGGCAGCATACTGTACATACACTTTTGTTTTTAACAAGATTTTTTTTACCTTAATCCCATCAAAAACTAGTGCCAAGACCTCAAAATCATCAATGCTCCCTGGTTAGCTGGACCCGGCTTGAGCACTTCTACAATGTGCAAAGCTAATATAGACTTATCCAAAACAACTGCAACAGGTATTAATAACATATTGGCTTATGGGGATGAATGTTTGAAAATTATGGAATTTAACTTTTATGAGTGTTTTATGGTGTACTTTAGTTTATTATGGTTTCTTTTCATAGGGGAGGGTTCTGCAAACATGAAAATGTGACTCAATTTAATGGATCAAAACTAACGGTGGTAACAGAGATGCATTTAGTTAGAAAACGCTGAATGAGCATTGCAACTGTGTGACTGGCCTGGAAGACAATGATATCACACACAACACATCTCTTTCTTTATGTCATTTTCAAGACTCCCATGAGTTGTTTGGGACATCTAACATCACTTTTGTCAATATAACATGTGAATGTGCTGCCAATTACAGATGCATTACAATACCAAAACTATATGATGAAAATGATTCATCCTTTTAAAGGCCCTATATGTAACTTCTGACTCTCACTGATACCGGTGGCCATTAGAGTAACTGCAGGCAGCCTGTGCTCGCGCTGATGAGCGTGCGCCGTACTTGCACGAGCCCAGCAACTGCCTGGCCAACACGAGCCAATTCTAAACATGAGGTCTGGTCCATGTCCGGCTAGCCAGAGCAGGATATTTCTAGACATGAGATGTCTTTGTTTAGAAACAGCTGGAAATTGTCTGTTTTTTCTGCCAAGTAGAGTGGGCAGGGGGAGCGCAGGGGCGGTGGGGTGCGGTACGGAGGAGAGCCTGAAGAACAGAATTGGGCATTATACCCAAAACGCGCACACAGGTCTCCATACACTGCATCCACAACATGAGATCTCTGTCAAACACTTTTCTCCACTACTCCATAACGCACTGTGAAGTTCCCGATGGCATCAGGAACTTCACAGCGTGTTATGCATTCCGATGCATTCCGGCCGATGCATTCCGACGCATTCAGGCGATAACGTAAGGTGGCAATGTGCCAAAAAAAGTGAGCGCTTGCCTTTGTTACATCGCCCAAAAGCCGCCAGTCAAAATAGTGGTCGCACCGTCGCACTAACGTTAACCTGTGGATGATTTTATAAGTGGCATTCAAGTCATATCTGACTAGTTTTCCAATTTATTTCTCCCCACACAAGTTAGGCTATATGTCTCGATATAGGCTGATGCAACACTAGCCCCGTTTGGCACTCTTTTCTGCGTAGTACGTGATCGTCGTTGTCTCGCTGAAAAACATCACATATTAATTTAACGGTTCTTGATTATACAGAGGTAGGCCTACATAAAATGTATTACCAGACGCACTCTTCAATTCGGCATATATATGATCCACAGAGATGTTACTGTAAGTGAATAAAATGTCAATTCTGGATATGAGTCGCCTGTCTTCCTCCTTTAAAACTGCATGTTTTGTAATGGAGTTTGGTTAAAGATTCGCTAAAGCTGTTCATTTGCAGCACTTGAGAAAACCGCGCTCGTTTAATTCATTGTCTGTATGTACTGTCTGTATGAATGTGTTTATGGCTGAATATGTCTGCTCCGAATGTGTGTGTGTGTGTGTGTGTGTGTGTGTGTGTGTGTGTGTGTGTGTGTGACTTTCCTCTCAGACACCTGTTTTTACCTGGCAGTGAACGCCGGCGCTGCTCTAGCTGGCTGAAGTTCCATATTTCTCCCTCATCTTGTTTCTCTTCATCTCATTGTTCTTTTTCCTTAGTTCTTCATTGTCTTTACTGAGGATCTAAGGTTGGCGGTGCCTGGTAGGCTCGGATCAGCTAGGTACTGTAGGATATCTTTCCAACCTGTGTCATGCGTCATATATTTTCTTTTCTATTCACCTTATGCAGAAGAGACCATCTAGCTTGAGAGACTAACAGGAAGTGTAAATACAATCAGACGTTTCAATTGTATTTACACTTCCTGTGACTCATAACCTAGTTTGACTCATAATGTGAGTCAAACTAGGTTTGACCAGGTGAGTCAGACTAGTTTGAGCAAGTAAAAGAGCCGGTGTTTTGAACAAGAAGTCGTGATACAATGGGTCAGGTGGGCTGCATAAGGTGAATACTGTATTGCAGCACTTGGTTCTGTGATTAATTGCCGTTTGGTTAGATCTAGAATAGGCTCATCCTATGTAAAGTCTTCTGAGACATGCTTGTGATGAAGGGCTGTATAAATAAACTTGACATGGCTTGACTTGACATATAGCGACCCATAATCCATAATCAGGCCCATGACCAATTTGGGGTCGTGATCTTCTTTCTGATGAGGTCAAGAGGAGAGGAGAGGAGAGGCTTTACAAATTGGCTCAGTCTCTCTCTCTCTCTCTCTCTCTCTCACTCACACACGCACGCACGCACGCACACACACACACACACACACACACACACACACACACACACACACACACACACACACACACACACACACACACACACATCTGTGTAGAGCTTGTTGACATTGTGAACATGTAACTTGTGTATGCAGCAAGTGTGTGAGCTTCAGGCCTGCTGAACTACAATGTGTTCTATAAAGTCTGACCCACTTTGGATCAACGTGTGATTTGTAGTAAATGACTGAAATATATTGTGGAACTTTATGTTCACTTCATTTGTCACAAAGAGCTCAGAGTTAACTGAAATCATTATCCCTCAGATACTGTATCTGACATATGTGAATGGATTGTAAGATAGCTAAACCTATGTCAAGTATAATGTGGGTAGGGAAAATGATGGAGTAACACTCCCTTAATAGCTGCTTTTGAGTTGCCCTTGTTAACTGGTGTAACGCTAACGTTAGCAACATTTGCCAGTTAGCTTGGCACCAACTAGCTATAATGTGGACGTCTGATGACTAATGTTAACGTTAACAGCGATTAATTAATAACAATAGTAATCGTTGTCCGTTTCTTCAGGAAACTGATGACACTGAGCAGCAAGCAGCACCCTGGACGGCTAACGTCATGAAGACATAACCGGCGCAATTAGAACTCTTATATTCATCTCTATACATCAGAATCACATGCAGAGGATGAGGAGGTAACTTCATTTCTGATTAATATAAATCTCCCCTCCCTTTTGGAGGTCATACATAACTTACCATTAGCTAAATCATCTGGCTTGGATGGGTTTTCAGCAGAATTCTATCACTGCTATGCTGCAGAACTAGCTCCATTATTACTTGATATGTATACTGAGTCATTAGAACGGGGCTCCCTACCCCAGACCTTGTCAGAGGCACTTACTACTTTAATAAAAAAAGGGAAAGACCCATTAGACTGTAAAAGTTATAGGCCTATTAGTTTGGTCGGATGTGGTGGGAAAATTCTCTCTAATATCCTTGCTAATCAAATGGATAGTTATCTCCTCCCTAATACATAAAGATCAAGTTGGTTTCATTCGTTCCCGTAATTACGTTGATAATGTTAGACGTTTAATTAATATTATGTGGGCCACACAGAATGAACAGTTGCCTATGGCAGCCATTTCTCTTGATGCAGAACGTGCCTTTGATCGGGTAGAATGGTGTTATAGAGAGTCGCAGGGATGACGTATTTTTGTAGTCAGAACGCGGAAGTCCCGGACTTCCTGGTTCTTCACTGTTTCTGTCTATGGGATTTTTAAATGGGTTTTTAGAATGGGTTTAATCTTCACACATGAGGACCACTTTCATGAGTTTTGTAGCGTAAATGCAAGCCCTAGAAGTAAAAAGCTCGAGCTAAGCTAATCCAGAACTACACACTGTCGCATAGGCTTCCACGTCACGTCAGCACTCAACCTGGACTGTTGTTGATGTGCACTGATTACCCCGGGCTGAACGGGCTGAACCAGGTGAGGGAAAGAGAATTTCCGTGTTCGTCCTTTGAAGTGGTGACGTTATTGACGTATATATCCCCATCGACTCAACAGTGTAGTCTCATTTAGCCGTTTGCTAGCTAGCCGCCCTTTTAACGGCACGTAAAAGCTTCAAAACTCATAAAAGTGGTCCTCGTGTGTGAAGATGATATTACTAAACACTGGTTCGCGTTTGATTAAGCCAGTGTTGCCCAGAGAGATTATTAGAAGTATCGTGCCAAAAACCCATTCAAAACTCCCATAGGCGAAAACAGTGAAGAACCAGGAGGGTTAGCATCGATGATTTCCGGACTCGTTCCTGCGGCTCTCTATTTGTTTCTGACTTTGAAGTCCTTTGGCTTTGGTAATACATTTATTGACTAGATACGGTTAATATATACCCGGCCCCAAGCTGCAGTCCTGACCAATGGTATTATTTCACCTTCTTTCGAATTAGGGCGGGGGACAAGACAAGGGGATCCTTTGAGTCCTGGGCTCTTCGCCCTGGCAATAGAGCCTTTAGCCTCAACTATTCGCTTAGACCCAGCTTTCCCTGGCATACAGATTGGTCAGGATTCGCATAAGCTTATATTGTATGCAGATGACATCCTTCTATTTGTTTCAGACCCAGAGAGGTCCCTTCTTGCACTTTTTAAGATCATAGATTCATTCTCCAAGCTCTCAGGCTATAAAGTTAACTGGCTGAAATCAGAAGCTCTTCCACTAATGGCTTATTGCCTAAGTCTCTGTTCCAGTCTGGAAACTTTAGATGGCCCACGGAGGGCATTAGATATCTGGGCATAACCTTCCCCCCTAAACTCTCAGAGCTAATTAGTATCAATTTTGAGCCACTGCTAGGTCAATTTAAAGCAGATATAGAGAGATGGGCCCCCCTTTTAATTTCGATGAGTTGTGTACCAAAGCTTAATTATCTACTCCAGGCACTGCCAATAAGGATTCCTCTAAAGTACTTTAAGCAGTTCGATAGGCTTTGTAATGCATTTCTCTGGAACAACAAGCGCCCTAGAATTAATTTGCGGAGGTTACAGAGGCCAGTGGACCAGAGAGGGCCAGGTATTCCAAACCTCCTTTTGTACTATCAAGCTTTTGGTTTGAGGCACCTGGCCCATTGGACTCTACCTTCCGAGCACGCTCCACCTTGGTTTTCCATTGAAAATGCCCTCTGCGAGGCTATCCCCTCTATTCATTATATATCAGCAAAACTGCCGAAGGATGCCCAGACTCACCCAATACTCCAACATATGCAATAGATTTGGAAAAGGTCGGCCGTAATACTCAATTCTCAACTTTTCTGAATTTGTCTTCAGGTATTTGACTGAATCCTAAGCTTAATATAGATAAGAAACCATTTATTTGGAATGTCTGGGTGGATAGGGGCATCCATGTTTTGGGGGAGCTCTACCAAGGGGACAATGTAAAATCCTTTACAGCTTTAAAACAACGGTTTGATTTACCTGAAAGTCAGTGCTGGAGGTATCGTCAAATGAGGCATCTTTTAATTCAGACATTTGGACTGCCTCCTTCCAAACCCTCAAACTCGAACACCCCTTCCTTAATTCTGGAGCTATTTGGAAGTGGACACGAAGCTTCAAAATACTATTCCATGCTTTTGACTCAATCAGATACGTTTTTTTTTTCTTAAAGTGGGTTGGGAAGTTGATTTAAATATGTCATTTTCTGATGAGACATGGAGAAAAATCCTAAGGAATTTAAAGAAAATGTCTAAGGAGATTAAAACAAGACTGATCCAGTTTAAGATCATAAATACAATCTATTGTCCGCCATATGGCCGCCGACCTCTTTTCCTTCCAAAAAGACAGATTATGTACATTTTGGATTAACATTTCATCGTGTGGTGAGTACCTAAAAAAAAAAAAAAAAGATTTCAGACGGACAAGCCCGTCTTTTATTGTCACACGGTTACACATCAACACATGCACGGAGGGCCACAAACACACACATGCTGACGGTGGCCGGTGAAATTTGTCCTCTGCATTTAACCCATCCTGGCTTTGTCCTTTCCTCCGGGGGGCAGGCCAGGAGCAGTGGTCGCTTTCTCGTACAGCGCCTGGGGACCGACTTCGGATGTTGTCGTCACTGGTCGGATGACGATGACGATCTGATCTTCTGCATGTTTTTAATGGGGGGGGGGGTTATATACGGAGGAACCCCCCTGGGGGAGCACGGGGAGAACATGCAAACTCCACACAGACAGAAGGCCCTTACGACGAGATACCCCACCTGGGCAGTAGGCACTGAAGATATGGGGGGAACACAACCACAGCGCCCGCAGTGTCCCAGGCGAGAATCGAACTCAGGACCTTCTGACTGCGAGGCGACAGCTCTACCACTGAGCCACCGTGCCCCCTACCTGAAGCACAACATGTATTTTGGCGCCGTGAGGTGTGTGTTTTGGCAGATTTTTAACAGCTGTACCATTAGCTTCCAAACTATGGCGATAATTACTAACTTCATGACTGTAGCTCACTGTAAACTGAGCGGACAGTGCTGGTAAGGCATGGTGTATCTTGGTTATGTGGGGGGATGTGGCAAATGAGCTAATCTTCCAAAAAAGTGGTGGATCCCTTTAAGAACGGTTCCTTGTTTATTTATTCCTAGTCTTGGCTCCCAGACGTTTGTTTCCCCCCTATCAAAAGTACACCGTGGTCTATCAGTGAAAACGTTCTAACTTTTATTGTGTATTTAAGTGCTGCTTGGTGGATTATGTAGCTCCCGAATTTACTACGAGACACTAACAACAGGTGCAAAATCTTAAGCTATGTTCTATCGATAAACTATGTTTACCGATAATCAGTAAAACATTAAATTGCCAGATTTTTGCCAGGCTACTGCAGTAAATACTGACATGCTCAGAATTTAATATTACCGCTTACTTTTTTCCCCTTCTGTGTGGCACTTAGCAGTGCGCTGCAGCTGTTCCGAGCCTGGCGTGTCCTCAGTAACGCTGGTAATGAACATTAGCCTGGTGTGGTGTCCTCGGTAACTTTGGTAACTAACAGCATTCATTGTATTTTATTTTATTGCTGGCGGGCATTCTGCTGCTTGCTATGTGTCAAGGCACGGACATGAAGTGGATTTGGAAGATCCGGTCCGTGCAGGAGGAATTTCAGAATAAAATCACTCCTCAATAAATAGGCTATATATTTTCATAGTCTCTTTTAACACATTCTACCCATATTTCTGAAATAGTTTATACCATGTTTTTGTTTTTAATTCCAATTTTAAAATGTTATAGTTATTGCCAAGTGAAAATCCAGGGGGGGTACGGGGGGCTGCGTCAGAAAGGTGCAGGGGCTGCAGCCGCCACCAGGGGGGGCTGCAGCCCCGGCAGCTCCCCACGCCGGTGGAAGTAGACAGAAAGGACTACAATATGCTTGTGAGAGCTATATTCACACTCACAGTATCATTTGGACAGACTTCTGTCCCATAAAATTTCAGTCAAGTCAATACCAAGTTCCTCCTGCCACGCCTCTCTAATCCTCTTAGTGGGGGCCCTGACACAGCCATAAAGTAGTTCCTAAACACTGGTAAGGCCAACCCTCCTTCAGATTTGGGTTTTTGCAGGTGAATTCTAGAAATTATATGGTTCTTATAGTTCCAGATGTAGGATATAATTATGGAGTCCAGTTCTTTAAAGAAAGCAGACGTGAGAAAAATGGGAAGGTTTTGACACAAATCGAGGAATCTGGGAAGTGAAACCATCTTAACTGAGTTTACATGGCCAATTATGGACAAAGGGAGAATTTTCCAGTTTTCTATACATTGTTTAACTCTTGAAACAAAATCACCAAAACCATTCAACTTAAATATTAATTTAGGATCTCTGGGTATGGTCAAGCCAAGATAGGTGAGGCGGTCCTTTGCCAATTTGAATGGGAGATTCTCCAGGAAACGGGGAGTGAAGACATCAGAGATAGGCATAAAGTCACTCTTTGTCCAGTTAATTGTGTATCCGGACAGCCTGCCAAAGGAGGTGATTAATTCTAGGAGAGGGGGGAATTGACTTTTCTGAGTCGTGTAGGTATAATATTACGTCATCAGCGTATAAACTAATGCGCATTTCAATACCTCCGACCTTCAAGCCAGCAAAAGGCTTGGGTGACCATGTATTTTTAAGGCAAGGGGCTCGAGTGCAACGGCAAAGAGGGCAACCCTGCTGAACCGAGCGCAGTAATGGAAACCTGGTTGATTTATCACCATTGGTTATAACTGAACATGTTGGACTAGCATATATGAGCTTTACCCAGGATATAAATTAATCACCAAATCCGAATCTGCGCAGACTCGAACATGTAAGGCCACTCAACCTGATCAAACGGCTAGTGACAAAATCGCCGCACCACTGGTCTTACGGTGATCTGCATACATGGTGTTGAGAAGGCGCCTGACATTAAAGAAGGAGAACCTGTTCGGGATGAACCCTGTCTGGTCAGGATGAATGATGGATGATAAATGTTTATTCAAACAGGTAGCCAGCGTTTTAGTGATTACCTTCAGTGTCAAAGTTCTGGAGCGCTATGGGTCTGTAGCTGGCCGGGTCTACTTCCTCCTTCCCCTTTTTTAAAATGAGGGAGATGTTAGCTTCGTACAGTGTTTTATGCAAAATTCTGTCCTTCTTAGAGCTAGATGTCATTCTGAGTAGGAGCAGGGCGAGAATGTCACAAAAGTTCTTGTAGAACTCGGCACCGAATCCTTCCGGCCCAGCTGCTTTGCCTGATGGGAATGATTTAATGGCAGAATTATTTCTTCCAATGTAAAATCAGAGTCTAAGTCCTCCTTGGCAGCGTCATTAAGCTTGGGTGTTTCAAGAGGGTCAAAAAAGTAGTCCAAATCAGACTGAGCCACATTGCACTTAGATGAGTAGTTCACTGTAAAATTCTCTAAAGCGGTCGTTTATCTCCTTGGGGTTAGTCAGCAGGGTGCCACTCTTAAGTTGCCATGCCAGGAGCCCCTCGGGCTTATCTCCCAATTCAAATTGCTTTTGTCTCAGTTTTAAAAGGAGAGTGTTTATTTGACCACCCAGAATGCAATTGTATTCATATTTTAGCTTCAATATTCTATTATAATCTTCCAAGGATTTTGAGATCTGGTGTGCCGCTTCTAGGGCAGGAAGATAAAACCAATAATGTTAGCTGGAGTAATAAAACACATATTTTCTGAACTCACCACTTCAGTCCTACGGAGTAAGTACCATTATGCACAACTCTTCTGCATTGTTCCTTCTGACATAAATTTAAGTTTCTCCCTTGCAAAGCTCTGAAGGCTGGCTCCCCAAATCCTACAACAATGAGTCTTAGTAATAAAGTTTACTAACGTTCATAGTTGATAAGTTAAGTTAAGTTAAGTTATCCTTTATTTATCCCCGTGGGGGAATTCATCCTCTGCATTTGACCCATCCTCTACTAGGAACCTTCCTAGAACTAGGAGCAGTGGGCAGCCGCAGTGCAGCGCCCGGGGACTAACTCCAGTTCTTTTGCCATTGCCTTGGTCAGGGGCACTGACAGGAGTATGAACCCTAACATACATGTCTTTGATGGTGGGAGGAAACCGGAGCACCCGGCGAAAACCCACATGAACATGGGGAGAACATGCAAACTCCACACAGAAAGGACCTGGGACGGACCGGGGTTCGAACCCGGGACCTTCTTGCTGTGAGGCAACAGTGTTAACCACTGAGCCACCGTGCCAATAACATTACGGCATTTCGTACTAACTGTAAGATCAAGTATTTAATGTTTATGTTAGCTTATTGATTTGAGTAGAATGTTTGACTCCAACATACAACATAATTGTTGTTATTGTAGCATTTACGCTAGTCTCGGTAGATGCCGCCATGTTGAATAGTGAAAGAACTACAAGGCACAGGCGCTTCTTGGTGGTGTCACACCCAGTCTCGCCTAAAGTCCACCCATAGCTGCCACTGATTGGGTCGCCAGGCGACCCAATCAAGTTCACAACACCACCATCTGACCGAATCAGATGGTGGTGTTGTGAACTTGTGAACTCAAGACCGCCCCATCTGGCGGAGTCAGGTTAAAATTTATCAAGACACGCTCAATCTTACGCTGTGATTGGCGTTTCCTGAATCACACGTGAACCTTGGCGTAAGATGATTTCTGCGCTCGGCTCTGCGCTGGTTTCTACCTTAGATTGATAAATGAGGGCCTTTATGATGAACTTCAATGTTTGTTTTGGTCTCTCCTTTGTGTATTCAGAAAAGCCATTTGCTAGTAGTTAGTCCTGAATGTAGATGTGTAGTGAGAATTGTGAGTCAGTGAGTGTTTTTTTTCCATGTACTCATAGTCGTGGCCACAATATAACAGGGTTTCAAATCTGAGAATGATTAAGTTGAATAGCATGGGGTTTGGTCATCATAGATGCACCCCCCCCCCATCCCACACACACACACACTCCCGATTTTTTTTATCCCATTTTTATCCCCCATTAGTGCTAAATTTAATTGATTTATCCTGGTTGCTGCTCCACCCTCTACCGATCTGGGGGGAGCCGAAACTTGCTCCATGCTTCCTCCGAGACATGGGCAGTAGCCAGCCGCTTCTTTTCACCTGACAGGGGAAGCTTCACCGGTAGGACATAGCACGTGGGAGGATCACGCTATTCCAACGAGTTCCCCTCCCTCCGAACAGGCGCCCTTAACGACCAGAGGAGGCACCACTTCAGCGACCAGGATATTGCATGTTTTGGTGTGGGGTTCCTATATGAAGGAAAGCCCCAGGGGGCATGGGGAGAACATGCAAACTCCACACAGAAGGACCCTTTTGATGACCCCACTGCGGATGGGCACGCACTCCTTCGGCGCTCACAGCGTCCCAGCTGGGAATCGAACCCAGGACCTTCTAGCTGTGAGGCGACAGTGCTTACCACTGCGCCACCGTGTGCCCCCCCCCCCCCATCTGACCAGTGATTCACTTCTGTCAGGACCACTTAAAGGATCATTTCGGGGTTTTTTCAACCCGAAATTATCCATGGAGCTCATGGAAAGACAGGGATATTACCAGAACAGAGCCATTCCGCCAAATGTAAATCTAATAAAACATTTAACGATGATTTTGTCTAATGTGATTTTGTTGAAAACGTCTTATGTGCTGCTGTCTAGAGAGTATGTATTTTGACTTAAAGGATAATTTTGAGTACTCACCGAGATAGCCTTGTTTACAGCTCGACCAATATCATCAAACAACTAGCAGTGTAACCCAGTCGGGCAATTGCGCACCGTCATTCCACGTTAGCTAAAACTGCTTGTTTTACCGCTGGGAGACTCAAACTGTCATTATAGTGCCTGGCAACATGGAAACGACTCTATATATGAATATTATTCTCCGGGGTTTACTGTCGGACAGAGAAAATTGCCGTATGAACAGGCGAGGAGAGAGAGAGGGAGAGATAGGAGCAGGCAGAGGAGCAACCAGCAATACAGGGAAGCTCGCGCTGTGTCAACACGGAGGATTTTCCCTCTCTCATCAACAGCGCTGTGCTGGAGACAATTTTGCTCCTCTCCCAGTGGCAAAACAAGCAGCGGCAAAACAAGCAGTTTTAGTGAAAGTGGAATGACGGTGCGCAATTGCCCAACTGGGTTACACTGGTAGTTGTTTGACGATATTGCTCGAGCTGTAAACAAGGATATCTCTGTGAGACACATCTCCCCTTAGACACATACATTGTGGAGAATAGGGTCCAGGTTGAAAAAAAATGAAATTATCCATTTTCAACAAAATCACATTAGACAAAATGATCGTTAAATGTTTTATTAGATTTACATTTGGCGGAATGGCTCTGTTCTTGTAATATCCCTGTCTTTCCATGAGCTCCATGGAAAGCCTAAGACAGGGAATTAGCAGCAATATTTCAGGGTCTATTGTTATTAAACAGTATAATTACAATATTGATGCATCACATCTTACCTATAATAGTAGCTGAGACCAAAGCCGTGTGAATCGGAGATTGCTCTCTTGATGATTATAGAGTCTGTGTCTGTCTACTAACCTCACGTCACCAGGGGGCTCTCTCTCTATCTGTCTACCGGCGGGCAGGATAAACCCGGAAGTGAAACGAAACGGTTTACGGCAGCTGCCTGCCTTCCGCCATTTCGCTCTGCCTAGCAACAGACCATAAACAAGGAGAACGCCATGCAGGGGCTTGCTACTCTCGCGAACATCTCTCGTTATATTCTAACAGTTTTTTTGGGAAGTAATTTTGTTATTTTGTGGTTATGGCCGAAGTGGCTGCCGCAAACCGTTTCATTTCACTTCCTGATCTGCCCCGGCCGCAGACAGACTAACATCAAGACCACACTCGCCGATTCACTCGGGGTTCAAGCGAGACTACTCTGCGTTGGTCTCGTCTAAATGGCAAATGGTAAATGGTAAATGGCCTGCATTTATATAGCGCTTTTATCCAAAGCGCTTTACAATCAGTAGATAGTCTACATTCACCCATTCATACACCAATGGCGGCAGGCTGCCACGCAGGGTGCCTACACACCAAGGAGGGTTAAGTGTCTTGCCCAAGGACACAACGACAGCAGCTGGGAGGGAGCGGGGATCGAACCGCCAACCCTTGCGTCATTGGCCGACCCGCTCTACCTCCTGAGCTAAAGCCGCCGCCGTCTACTATTAGAGGTAAGATGTGATGCATCGATATTAAATTTAGACTGTTTAATAACAATCGAAAATCTTGCTCGTAGCTGCTTTATGTAAAGCAACCTTAAGGAGGAGCTGGGGAGGTGGTGAGTTGCAACGTTGAGCAGAGGAAGCAAGAATGACAGCAGCTGAAGCAGCTTTAAATACAGCGCCCCTTTTGAGGTTAGCCAATTGAACGTGAACAGCTGGTGTAGGCTGGGTTAGTAATTTGCCAATCGGCTATCTGAGAACCGCAGGCTGATCTGAGGTCGGCTACAGCTAAATACAGGGAACTGAGTTGTAGCATAGCTTGACTACATGGCCAGCCAGAACTTACGTTAAATAAACTACATCATCGGTAATAGTATTATTAAGGCCTTATGAATTGAGGACTTTCAGTGGGACATTTGAGCCTAAATAAATATTAAACCTCCTTTGTGTCAGGACTGCTGCTGGACATTCCTGCACATCAGCATCACTTACTGTCACTGAATTAGTCGGGTTATGGGAATGGCCTTTTGATGTTCGATGATTTTTACAGCAACTATTGTACTGAGAGTAATGTGAATGAGTTTGTGGTTACAAGTAACTTCTTAAGAATGATGTGTATTTGGCCCACCTGTGAGAAGACACACGCACGCACGCGCGCGCGCACACAGACACACACTCTGGCATGTCTTTGCTACTTTCTCTTCCTCTGTCTTTCTCCTCGATTACATTTTCTGTCTCTGTCTCACTTGTTTTTGAATGTGAGCCAGGAACTGCAGTTCTTGTCGCAGAGTTAATCCTACGCACATACATGCATGCACTCACTCACTCACTCACTCACTCTCTATCTCTCTCTTACACACACACACACACACACACACACACACACACACACACACACACACACACACATACACACACACACAGACACACACACACACACACACACACACACACACACACAGGGTCACGCACGCACGCACGCACGCACGCACTCACGCACACACACACACACACACACGGCCATGGAAAGTAGGGCAATGGAAAGCCCCTTCTTTTTCTTTCTATGTCTGCTGATGTCTCTCACTCTCTCTCTTATACTGAACTGACTGACTGCAAGACCATCACTCATGTGATAGGGTGATGCCGTTCTGATGTGATTACTGGTATAAGTGGCTCTCATTACAAATGGGCTCCGATATGAACTGTAATGTGGTCGCCCAGGCAGGAGCTCCCCACCCTACACTGTGTGAACTGTAATGCCCAGGCAGGATCGAGCCCCACCCTGCACTGTGTGAACTGTAATGCCCAGGCAGGATCGAGCCCCACCTTACAATGTGTGAACTGTAATGCCCAGGCAGGAGCCCCCCACCCTACACTGTGTGAACTGTAATGCCCAGGCAGGATCGAGCCCCACCCTGCACTGTGTGAACTGTAATGCCCAGGCAGGATCGAGCCCCACCCTGCACTGTGTGAACTGTAATGCCCAGGCAGGATCGAGCCCCACCCTACACTGTGTGAACTGTAATGCCCAGGCAGGATCGAGCCCCACCCTACACTGTGTGAACTGTAATGCCCAGGCAGGAGCTCCCCCACCCTGCACTGTGTGAACTGTAATGTGGTCGCCCAGGCAGGAGCCCCCCACCCTGCACTGTGTGAACTGTAATGTGGTCGCCCAGGCAGGAGCCCCCCACCCTGCACTGTGTGAACTGTAATGCGGTCGCCCAGGCAGGAGCCCCCCACCCTGCACTGTGTGAACTGCAATGTGGTCGCCCAGGCAGGAGCCCCCCACCCTGCACTGTGTGAACTGTAATGCGGTCGCCCAGGCAGGAGCCCCCCACCCTGCACTGTGTGCTGGCATTACAGTGGCTGCCATGGCAGAACTCCCCGTCCCGCATCTACTCAGCTTCAGTAAAACAGCGGCAGCACATTGGTGGAAGTTCTCCATCAGTAACTGCAGAAGCCCCCGCAGCCTATTCTCTCCTCAAATGTGTTTCCAACTGAAAAGTGAATAAAATTTGATTTTCTAAGCAGTTACACTTGTGGGCGGAAGAGTTGAGCAAGAACATAAAAAAAAAAAATCTGAATAGTGTAATTCTATTGTGAATAATTGAAACAAAGTGTTATGAAAAATTTTGTACTGATTTTGTCTTCAGCACAGAAGTACGGGTTTGGTCTTGGAACGGCGTTAGTGTACATTAGATTATGCCAAGTATGCAACAATAGAAAACTATGGAGCCTTGTGGCAGCTCAGCAGGCCATCTATTCACCGCACCTATAGTCCATGGGCCAGACCAGATATCGGTACCATCTGGGTGGGCAAAACTTTACCTATACTAAATTGTTTATAGGGTCAATATAAGTAAATTAATATATGATAGCCTTTCCACAGGAGTAGCTTTTCATATTTATTGGACATTTTCTTATTTTCCCCTATTTAGTCCATGGGCCAAACACAAAAATTGCACATATCGGTACCACTCAAGTGGACAAATTCTAATCATGATTTTTGAACAGGTATATATCCATAGATGATATTTTAGTATGATAGCCTTTGCAGAATGGCAGCTTTGTCACAGTTATCGGCTCATGAAGTTAGCCAGCCCCTACAATAAATTGGATTCTAGGTGCTGATGCATAACCTATTTTAGGCTCAGGACCTTTAACCATGTTCTATGAGAACATGTTTGACAACATTTTAAAGGCTAGCTTCTTAGCTTTCATTTGAGCTCAGTTGTGAGTCTGTCTGACAAATAAAGAGCTCACATGGGCTCTTCAAAGTGTCAGTGACATTCATTTTTCCACAGTTTTCGCCTAAATTATAATCTTTATTTCAGCACTGTGGCATCTAGGAACATCACAGACACAAACAACAAACACTGGAATACTCATAGGACTATAAGGATTCAGAAAAGCTATAATGAACCCATACTATCCCATCGTGAGGGGTGAATTTGGCCCTTTGAATTTGGTAGAAGAATGCCTTCTCGAGGGAAATGGGCCAGAACCCAAACTGTAAGATATCGGTACCATCCGGGTTGACAAATTCTACTTGTGATTTTTTTTTAATTCCTATTCATCCCTAGATTATGTTTTTATATGATAGACCTTGATGACCATGGTAGCTTATTAGTGCTTAACCACCCCTCTTAAATTATGGACTTATGGGAATTATGGGAAATCATCTTTCTTTCATTATATCCTCTCCCTGGGGTGTCTCGACTACTGACTGTTAATATTACATGTCTAGATATAGGCATGCTATCCTATGATACTATACATACCATACCATACCATACTATACTATACTAGGTAGATATGCTATACTTAATTGTCTACTAAATTGGCACATTTCCCAGTCAAAAAGAGGGTAAATTGGCACGCTTTTCAGTGAAAATTTGTTTTATTTGTGTTACAGTATATGTACAGTCAGCTACATTCAAAATGTTTCCAGTCTTTCAACACAATATTAGGACAATCTACCCTTCCTGAGACCATGTCATCCACGAGGGCAACACCATCATCGTCATTCACATTTGAGTCTGTCAGCTGTGCAGCAAGCTCTTCTTCACTGTGTTGGTTGGCACATGTTTGTAGTTTGCACAGGTTTGTGCATTTCAGACTGTTATTGAGACCTGTGCACTCTGGTGGTTTGCACGACCTCACACACTTGCAGGAGAGCAACTGCAAGACGGCACCTGGTGCTGGGGAACCGTGCATCCACTGGATTTCAAGCTGCCCCTCATCATCTGTGGTCCACCTATGGTCCTTAAAGTACACTCCATTGTTGATATGGAAAACTCCTTTGTGAATCCACTCAGTCCAGACCAATATTAGTTTGTCAGCTTGTCAACTGCAACTGTTGCCCCGCCAGATGTAGCCAACCTGCATGATTCCAGCCACAACATCCAGCAGTGGAGGAAACTGCTCTACAGCACTGCCAGCAAAGCCAGTCTGATCAAATTCTTGTTTGAGGAATGGAAAGGACCCAAACACAGATAGAAACTACAAGACAAGGCCTTATATGTTACCTGTGAAGTAGTCTGCTTCAAAATCAACAAGAACCAATGGGAGGAGGTAACACAGCTCAAATCCTCTCAGGAAGAAGCTGACACCTGCATGCTAATGCATGCTCTCCATGTAGCAGAGTCTGGCTTCAAGGCAGTGATCATCATGGCAGACACAGATGTCCTGCTACTGACTCTGGGTTGGAGCAAGGACATCCCATGTCCAATGTACCAAAAATGTGGAACACAACAAGACAATGTTCCAGGACATCACCAAACTATGCAAATCATGCGGCGATAGTATTGCTGGCGCCTTGATTGGCATGCACACGTTCACTGGCTGCAAAACTGTCAGCGCATTTGCAGGACATGGAAAAGTGGGCACCCTGAACAGACAGGACATATCAAGAAGCCTTCCTTGAGCTCGGCCATGCTTGGGATGTCTCTAATGAGCTCTTCAAGAAGCTGCTGGAAATCATGTGCCACATGTATATGTACCCTCTACACACATTACAGATGTCAACCTCCTCCGATACCAACTTTTCTGCACCAGACGTGGGGAGGTCGAGTCCAGCCAGCTTCCACCATTTGAGGATTGGCTATTAATGCATTCCATTCATGCAAACGATCAGACTGCAATCTGTAGACCAGGGGTGCCCAAATTCTTTCCCATGAACGGCCAAAACTCAATCTGGGTGGAGGGCCGAGGGCCAAAAATAAACGTTGTGGAATTACATTAAAATGTATTGTGTTTTATATAAAATTTACATTCTAAATCTAAAATAACATTTCAATATAATAATCTACTTTTTATCTGTTTGGTAATTGTAATAATTTGCAATTGGTTATATATATTTAAAAAAATATCTGCATTTGTGGGGAGCTTAAACATTTAATCAGTAAACACCCCGTTAAAAACAGTTGTATTTTCCACCTTTGTAATCAAGAGAGAAATTTGACTTAATTCACAACTTGAAAAATCCTCAAGCTACTTTGAAAATCAGCTTTATTGTCCATCTTTTGTAAACAATTTGCCATGACAATTTGCAGGGATGCAATCTCAGGAGTGAACAGTATCCGCAGCCACATTCAGACGCTGTTTCACAAAGTCACCACATGAAAAAGCTCGTCCACCCTTTGCAATCAGTGCAGATATCTGATAACCTGGTTCCCCAGCACCAGACCGTTTTGCAGTTGCTCTCCTGCAAGTGTGTGAGGTCGTGCAAACCACCAGAGTGCACAGGTCTCAATAATGGTCTGAAGTGCACAAACCTGTGCAAACTACAAAAATGTGCCAACCAGCACACTCAGATGTGAATGACGATGATGGTGTTGCCCTCGTGGGTGGCATGGTGTCTCAGGGAGGCTAGATTGTCCTAATATTGTCCTGAAAGACTGGAAACATTTTGAATGTAGCTGTTCATATAATGTAACACAAATAAAACTATTTTTGACAGAAACGTGTCAATTTACTCTGTTTTTGACTGAGAAATGTGCCAATTTAGTACACAAGCATATTATATATATCTAGTATAGTATAGTATAGTATAGTATAGTATAGTATAGTATGTACAATATCATAGGATAGTTTGCCTATATCTATGTAATATTATAAACAGTAGTCCAGATACACCCTAGGCAACGGATAATGAAAGAAAGATGATTTCCAGGGAGGGCACTTTCCTGGTTTTGAACGACAGCAGTCCATAATTTAAGAGGGTATAAGCACTAATAAGCTACCAGTCATCAAGGTCTATCATATAAAAACATAATCTAGGGATGTATATCAATTAAAAAAAATCACAAGTAAAATTTGCCCACCTGGCTGGTACCGATATGTTAAATTTAGGGCTCTGGCTCATTTCCCTTGAGAAGTCATTCTTCTACCTTTAGGGCCACATTCACCCCTCACGATGGGATAGTATGGGCACATTATACCTTTTCTGAATCCTTATAGTCCTATGAGTATTCCAGTGTTTGTTGTTTGTGTTTGTGATGTTCCTAGTTGCCACAGTGCTGAAATAAAGACTATAGTTTAGGCGAAAATTGTGGAAAAATGAATGTCACTGACACTTTGAAGAGCCCATGTGACCTCTGTATTTGTCAGACAGACTCACAACTGAGCTCAAATGAAAGCTAAGAAGCTACCCTTTAAAATGTTGTCAAACATGTTCTCACAGAACATGAGTAAAGGTCCTGAAAATCTGCATAGATAGGGTATGCATCAGCACCTAGAATCCAATTTATTGTAAGGGCTGGCTAACTTCATGAGCTGATAACTGTGACAAAGCTACCATTCTGCAAAGGCTATCATACTAAAATATCATCTATGGATATACTGTATACCTGTTCAAAAATCATGATTAGAATTTGCCCACTTGAGTGGTACCGATATGTGAAATTTTGGGGTTTGGCCCATGGACTACTAGTGGAAAATGTCTATTTTCTCAAAATTGCCCCTATTCACCTTATGTTCAGACCTTACAGTGGGCCAAATTCTTCCGGGTCCTTTTAACACTTCCAGCGGTCACGGCGCAAAATAAGAGAGTTGTTTTTGGAGCAGACAGTGAAGGGGGTAAAATAAAGAACGTAGCCTACTACTTTGAGCCGGTACACAGCAAGCAAGCGAGTATCCACTGTTAGCCAGGTCAGATAACGTTATCGTCGACAATGACGAGCACTTTATTGTAAAACATACCTGGACTCCAACAAAGAAAGCTTCAGATAGTTTTCTCTCCTCCGAGTTGCGCTCAAGCCACTAACGTCAATAAGACCCGCAGACGTTAACGTAATTCCCTGGAATGCGACTTAACGAGCCAGTTATATGGCGTTGCATTCTTAGACATTGCTGTTTGCTTTTATTTGGTATGTTACATACAATTGGCTAAGTTATTAGTTAATTCAGAGTTAGATGATATTGGAGCAGCCAGCCATTTTATTTTATTTTATTTTTAGCCGGAAGTTTTGATACGGCCACACAACCGGGTCAAATGGGCGTGGCTACATAAGGTGAATAAAACCATCCATTGCGCCTGAAGATGTCATGACATCTGCTTATGACACGGCCACCCGCTCCGCCCCGTGACCACCACGTCACGTCCGTGCCATGAGCCCAGATCCTCACTCAAAGCTTCCAGCAATCTGTTATTCCGAAGAAGGACAACTCCAACGTTTTACTTCGTTTTGAACTTCGGAATCTCACACTATGCCAATTATCCAACCAACCTTGCTGCAAGGACCCTGAGACCCGAGGCTGGCAACGGAGCACATGGCCTCAGCCCATTGCAATCCATAGGCATAATGAGTGACTAAGGAACTACCGCCTGCATGCGGCTGACAAAACAGCGTGCACAAAGGGCGCGCTGGCCACATCAAGGCTATAGAACCTAACGAAAGTGTGGTGGGTAGACCATGCCCAGGATGTCGCGACACCTCGCATAAGCCGTTTTCCCACATGCGTACCGGAAAATTACCTGTAAGTCAATATCGGACATTTCCCTTCACACCTCTCCTCTCGCATGTCGGAATCTACCAGCGAAATTCCCTGTATGTTGGGGGGCGGGGCGGCACTGCAGAGCGGGTGGGGAGTGACGTGTCGGCAAAACTCCGAATGGTGAAATAAGTTTGCTTGTTTATCCGTTCACCTGCGTCGCGTTGAAGCACTTTTTACAGACTGGCTTCGTTTGATGTGTCCGGGCTTGCCTTCGCTGTCGGCAACGTAAGCAAAATACTTCCACATTTCCCTTCGTGCATTTGCTTAGTCCCTGTCGGGCTGTGACTGAAGGAGGAGGACGGACTGTGGCCAGAGAGCGAGCAGAGAGGAGAGGGAAAAATCAGCACACCCACACATGAAGCTGACATAGGCTACTGCTCTTATTATCACAAGATCATTTCGCCAGTTTGCTTTAATGTGCGCGAATGATTAGATTATGCCCGCTGGAACATTAAGCAACGTGTGTACACCTCGCCCATGAGAGTGTCGCGGAAAATGACTGCACCCGTTTCTCACTAGTATCCGCTAAAGCGCATACCGCTCTTCTGACTGGCTCGAAAGTGGTGAAATCTCCGCGACGACGGGGTCGCGCTTATACCGGCACGACACCTTTCCGACATGCAGGCATTAGACCACGTTCCGGTCATTTTGCGGTACAAAGCGCATGTGGGAAAAGGGCTATAGAGTGGGCCTTAATACCCTCCGGGGGAGCCTTCCCCACGGCAGAGTAGGCCAAAGCAATGGCCTCCACTATCCAGTGCGACAAGCGCTCCTTGGACAGTGCTCCACCCAGGGGCGGACTGGGACCATAATTCAGGCCGGGCATTAGATACCATGCAGGCCAGGCCAACACACGCGGACACACAAGGGGAAAAATTTGGGCCGTTTGAAGCAAGATTTGGTGAATATAATGCTAACGTGATGTTACATGTTATTTGTTCACTAATATAATTCAACATTGCCTAGATAACTGCAAGTATAATATGAAGATGTAAAAACAAAAACATGCCTGTGTACAAAAGCTTCACAGCAAACTTAATTTAAGGAAGAGTGCAGTGTCCTGTCTTGTCTCGTCTGAGGTTAAATGCAAATACAAAAATAATAAAATCAAACTGCTTCATCTCCACTTTAAACTGTATTGTGCAGTCCTACTGATAATCCCATAAAGCACATTAATGTGAAAGCAATAAGCATACAGCCTACTTGTTTCACTTTATGCTCTGAAATTGTAGCCTACCTGAAGATTCCTGATTCTGATAAGTTCAACACCACCTCCAGCTCTACAGGAGCACCTGTTGCAGTGCTAGTGCTGCTTTGCCTCCTTCTCCACTTTTGTGAAGAAAACCCCAAAAGCAATCCAACCCATACTTTCACTTTAGCCACTACTGTTTACATTTGACCAATGGGATTTATTTATATAGCCTAATATAAATAAATAAATAAATAAATAAATAAATAAATACAGGCTCCTTGCTTTCCACCTCTCTGCACCTGTTTTCTTCTCCATTTTGGCACCATTGAACAGCAAGCCCTGCCCAGCAGCTTCTGACTGAAAAGTTAACTCATTCCTCTCTGCCAAGCTGCCTTCAGCCTGCCTGCCTGCTATCTGCAGAACTAGGAACACTTATACATACTGACCTGCTGTTCAGTGAGTGGCCTGGCCTGCAAACAAATTTAAATAAATTGCAGGCCAGGCCACCGGGCATCTGCCCGAAGCGCCCGGTGGTGCAGTCTGCGCCTGGCTCCACCCGCGGCCCAAAGTAAACCAGCAAAAGAGTGAGCGGAGCGATGCTCGCGCGCTGTGCGACCCGGGCTGTAACAGACACTGGGCGTAGCGGGGCACAAGCTACCTGAGACCTCAGAATCCGCGTCGGGCGTTGAGCACAGACTGCGGGGCGGCTTTGCGCCGGCCGGGGGCAATCTGGAGGCAAAGGCCTCTTAAGAGCTCCATATCGGCGTCGGGCACTGGGCACAGATGACGGTGGGTTCACTTCCCCCTCTCCCCCAAGGGAGGTGGGCTACGTGCGACCTGGCCTACCGGCCGCATTCGCAGTGGCCTGCACTGCCTGCGGCAGGCGGTTGCCTGGCACAGGCGTTGGCGGCACTGCTGTGGCTGCAGCCGGAGTGTGCGCGGTAGGGATGGGCATTTCTAGCAAAAACACTATTCGAAATTCGCTGGCCAAAGTCGACTTTTAATCGAAATTCGAAAAAAAAAAAAAAAATGTAAAAAAAAAAAAAATGTAATTTTTTATTTTTTATTTTTTTTGTGAGTGAAATGTTGCATTGTCTCCCCTGATTCTAAGTCTAAGGCTTTATTAATTAATAGAAAAAGCTTCTGCTGTGGATTTTTAGCTCAAACAAGCATTGCACCTCTGAAGTAAAGAACATGTTACATGACATTGACATTTTTGAAAATAAAAAACAGTTTTGACAATCATGAGGTTCATTAAATATTTAGTAGGCTCAGGTCTGAGTGCCAAAGGGGTGCCAAAGTCACCCCCTCTCCCTCTTCATGGGATTTCATCCGCCATTCATTTTTCCATAAACCTTGCTTAAAATGCTTATATCTGAGGGAGGGCCACCGCTCAACCCAGCCAAGTCTCGGCCAAGGTGCTGGAAAAATAACTAGAGTTACAAATATAAAAGGAATTTCCGCACACTTGAATCTGTACAATCTGTATGGAGTAGCTATCAGGCCAGATGAAGTGTGCTACGCCATTGAGAAACTTAAAATGAACAAAGCCTGTGGACAGGATCAAATAACAGCGGAACACCTGAAATATGCTAGCCATAGTATTTCTGTGCTACTTGCTTTATGTTTTTCTGGTTTAATGATGCATGGAATACTGCCTGAATCAATGTTATCTGTCCTGCTGGTACCTGTAATCAAGAACAAGACTGGTAAATTAACTAGCATAGATAACTATAGGCCTATTGCACTTGCAAGCATACTATCCAAGGTACTAGAAATTATCCTTATGGATAGGCTTAAAGAATACATAGAATCCACAGATAATCAGTTTGGTTTTAAGAATAAACATGGCACTGACCTGTGTATCTATGCACTTAAGGAAATTGTCCACAAGTACAGAACATGTAACAGCACAATATTTATGTGTTTCCTTGATGCGTCAAAAGCTTTTGACCGTATCAACCATGGGAAACTGTTTGTTAAGCTACAGGAGCGTGGTGTCCCCTCATACTTAATCAGAATATTACAGTTCTGGTACTCTCACCAATTATGCAAGCTAGGTGGGGGAAGAGTATGTCCACACCTTTTCATGTGTCCAATGGGGTGCGCCAGGGTGGAATTCTTTCCCCGCAACTCTTCAATCTATACATGGATGACTTATCTAAAGAATTAAAGGAGTGTAGAACTGGCTGCTTGGTGGGGGATAGCCTCATTAATCATATGATATATGCTGATGATCTGGTGGTACTGTCTCCATACAGTGCTGGCCTACAGCAGCTACTCAGTGTATGCTCTGGATATGGCATGATGTATGACATCAAGTTTAACTCTAAAAAGAGTGTGGTGATGATTGCTCGAACCAAGGAGGACAGGAAGCTCATCTTTCCCTCATTCTCTCTGGCAGGTGAACCGCTAGATGTAGTGAGGAAAGTTAAATACTTGGGCCACGTGATAAGGGATGATCTCTCTGATGATGACGATGTGCAGCGTCAGTCTGGTAAACTGTATGGCCAAGCCAACATGCTGGCACGCAAATTTCACATGTGTACAAATGATGTTAAAGTAGCTTTGTTCAGAACGTACTGTACTCCACTATATACGGCCCACCTGTGGTGCAACTATAGTAGTAAGAAAATGAAAAAACTTAATGTGGCATATAATGATGCTTTCAGAATACTACTCAAACTCCCCAGGTGGAGCAGTGCAAGTGAAATGTTTGTGACTAGAAATGTACCTACTTTTCATGCTGTTTTGAGGAATTTTATGCATAGATTCATGTGTAGACTCACTGGATCTAAAAATAAAATTATTGTGTCCCTAACTGACATATCACAGAGTGCGGAAGCACTGGACCCGCAGTCTATATGTTTTTTTAAAATACACTGTTTGGTTTTATTTTTAGCATAGGTGTCTGTGCTGATGCTTTGTCTGCATCTCTTTTGAATGTTTTTGTATTGCTTTTTATGTTTTGTATTGTTTTTTTTATGGACCAATGTGTCTGAAATAAAAGGTGATTGATTGTACAGATTTCACATTTATTATGATAAGCTTTCGGTCGACAGGTCTTGTCGACCGAAGGTCTTGTCGACCGAAAGCTTATCATAATAAATATGTGCGGAAATTTCTTAAAATGCTTATAAAAATTGTTTTACTTGCTCAAACCAAGCGATTCGACTATACTTAGAATCAGGGGAGACAATGCAACATTTCACTCACATTTTTTTTTTTTTTTTTTTACTTTTTTTTTCTTTTCGAATTTCGACTTTCAATAATAAAAGTCGACCTTGATAATAACAACGATTATTCGAAAATTCGAAATTCGATGCCCATCCCTAGTGCGCGGTGTCCAGGAAGGCTCCGCCGGGGGCGGCCCGCGCCTTGGCTGGGGGCCCTTCCCCGAGAGCGTGGCGCCAGGGACTGGGACTGGGCGGACCCCGAAGAGCGGCCCGATCCAGTCCGACTGGCAGACGACGTGGAACCCGCTGCCTACATGGCATGAGGGATCTCACGGCCGCCGAGTCCTGCCGCTGTCTCTCCAACTGCTGGGCCATGTCTTCCACCGACGGCCCGAAGAGGCCAGACGGGGAGACGGGCGCGTTCAGCAGCCTCCTTTTCTCAGGCTCAGTGAGCTGAGTGAGGTTTAGCCAGAGGTGGTGCTGGGTGACGACCGAGAAGGCCATGACCTTCCCGGCATTCAGCGCCACGCATTCCCCCATGTGCAGGGCGTAGTCCGTGACCATACGCAGCTCCGTATAGGTCTCCGGAGTGGCAGCACCCTGCAGGTCTGCTAGCAGGACCGCCTGATAGCCCTAGATGGCCAAGTTGTTGGCCATCGCTACTTCCTGGCTGGACGCCAGATACGACTTCTCAGCCAGCTTGGCTGTTGTCTGGCAGGAGGGAAGCTGAGGCCTGGTGGAGGAAGGTGACAAGTAGGCCGCGTAGCCCAGGTCGGCCTCGCCATCCAACACCGACCATGCGGCGAACCCCTGGGAAGGGGCTCTGGCCTCTTGGGGGCGTCCCCAGGACGTCCGTAACGGTCTCCCGTACGTCCGGGCCCAGGGGCATGTGACGTTGAGGTTGGCCGGAGGGGGGCTGGAAAAAGTGCCCATGCATCAGGGAGCTCGGGTGGGGAGGGGGCTCTGCCCAGGCGATGCCCAACTTCTCCACGGCCCTGGCCAGCAGCTCTCTGAACTGCCTCTGGTGGGGCTCGCCAGCAGAGGCACGGGCCTCCTCCTCAGCGACTTCGGCCGGAGTGGGCTCTGGCTCCCACATGTCCTCGTGGTCCTCCTCGTCACTCAGCTGGACCTGTATGACGAGGTCCTCACGATCGTAAATGTGATTGTACTCCAGACTGCCCATGTCTGCTCCGTGGCCTGAGCGAAGGCTCGGCCTGCGGTGGGCATGCCACTGGGAGGCATCTCCCCATGAACGGCAGCGGCCTGGTGGTGGCGAGACGACATGAGGAGTGCGCCACACTTCCGACAGAAGAAGAACATGCACAGGTCATGCGAGTCATCCGTAGCCATCTCAGCACGACATCGGCTACACTGACGGAACGGTATGTTCGTGTCCATAGCTGGGCAAGGCATCCGTAGACACAGCCTAACTAGCACAGGACGAAGAAAAAAGCCGCGAACGAGCCGGCTAACAATACCAGCCTAGCAAAGCTGTGCAAAGCAACAGTACAAGAACTAGCGCTAAGCAGACAAGTCGCTAAGTTAGCTAACAGCTAACGACACAACCCCAGCCGGGGAATTAGCAATATAGCTAGCTCGGGCTAGCGTAACTCAACTAGCTACAACCTAGCCACGAGGCTGGCTAGCAAAAGAGACTGCCGAGCTGGCAGTTAAACCATTCCGTTCCTGGCGAAGAGGGCCGGGTCGAAGAAAATCTCAAGAGTTTGGTTAGAGAAGACACACAACCTAGTAGATTGCTGGAAAAAAGCAGAGTAAGGATCTGGGCTCATGGCACGAACGTGACGCGGTGGTCACGGGGCGGAGCGGGTGGCCGTGTCATAAGCCAGATGCCATGACGCCTTCAGGCGCAATGGATCGTTTTATAAGGGTCAATTTTGAGAAAATAGACATTTTCCAGTAGGTGCGCTGCTGGGAGCAGCTTGGCATAGTGTGAGATTTGAAACGAAATAAAACCACAAATATAATCTTCAACAAAGTATATTGAGATGTCCTTTACAATTTTACATTTGAATCTCTTACAAGAAGTTTTGCTGGTACAGTTTTGGATTCTGCCATATGCTAATATTGAAGCAACACTTTGGCACAGGGCTTTGTGGTAGGTGCTGTTACGTTGAGCAGATGTTGAGCAACATAAACACGCAGGCAGAACCTAGCAGTTCCATATGTGTGTCCAACAGAGCTTTGGGCTTCTCTCTGATCAAATACAGAGTGACAAAACAATGGATGCCGCCCCTTAAAACAACAAACCGCACTGTCCTACTGTCCAAGTTTGATGCTCCTGCTCATCCAGAAATATAGTTTGATTTGCAGTGGAACATCACTTAATAAATACAATCCCCATTCAGTGATTCTTTCTCTGCTGTAGGCACTCATTTATACTGTACCTATCCAACTTCATCATCATTTATTAAAAAAAAAAAAAAAAAAAAAAAACTAAATCTGCAAATTCTGCATGCTGTTTATTGAACAGTATGCAATGTGGTGTGACTTTCACCTGGATTCACCCGGTCGGTCTCCTTCCTGGAAAGAGCACATGGTTATATAATTTGTAGGCTACACTGTAGTCAGGCAGCAGGCCTGGCTTGTGTCTCAGATAAGCTGTTACGCTATCATGGCTGTTAAACTAGACTGCTTATCGCACTGTGAGTCACAGGGTCAGAGGTCAGGCTTTAGGAAGTTTCCCCTGAAACAAGGGAATAGTTAGTCATGCGTACAGTGCCTTCTGTATAGTGTTGTAAAATGTCATACTATAAAGCAAGTAATCTCCA